>NW_027043455.1:0-98092 GCF_036013475.1 Columba livia
AGAAGGAAGAAAGAAAGAAAGAAGAAAGAAAGAAAGAAGAAAGAAAGAAGAAAGAAGAGCAAAGAAAGAAAGAAGAAGAAAGGAAGAAGAAAGAAAGAAGAGAGAAAGAAGAAAGAAAGAAAGAAGAAAAAAAGAAGTAAGAAAGAAGAAAGAAAAAAGAAAGAGAGTAGAAAGAAAGAACGAATAAAGAAAGAAGAAAGAAAGAAAAGAAATAAAGAAGAAAGAAAGAAGAAAGAAAGTAAGAAGTAAGAAAGAAGAAAGAAAGAAGAAAGAATGAAGAAAAAAGAAATAAGAAAAAAGAAGAAAGAAAGAAGAAATAAAGAAGAAAGAAAGAAAGAAAGAAAAAAAAGAAGAAAGAAAGAAAGAAAGAAAAAAAGAAGAAAGAAAGAAGAAAGAAAGAATAAAGAAAGAAGAAAGAAAGAAAGAAGAAAGTATGAAGAAAGAACAAAGAAAGAAGAAAGATGAAAGAAAAAAGAAGAAAGAAGAAAGAAGAGAAAGAAAGAAGAAAGGAAGAAGAAAGAAAGAAAGAAAAAAAGAAGAAAGAAAGAAGAAAGAAGAAAGAAAGAAGTAAGAAAGAAAGAGGAAAGAAAGAAGAAAGAAAGAAGAAAGAAAGGAAGAAGAAAGAAGAAAGAAAGAAGAAAGAAAGAAAGAAAGAAGAAAGAAAGAAGAAAGAAAGAAGAAAGAAAGAAGAAAGAAAGACAGAAAGAAGAAAGAAAGGAGAAAGAAAGATGTAAGAAAGAAGTAAGAAAGAAGGAAGAAAGAAAGAAAGAAGAAAGAAAGAAAGAAGAAAGAAAGAAGGAAGAAAGAAAGAAGAAAGAAAGAAGAAAGAAAGAAAGAAGAAAGAAAGAAGTAAGAAATAAATAAGAAAGAAGTAAAAGAGAAGTAAGAAAAAAGAAAGAAAGAAGAAAGAAAGAAGAAAGAAATAAGAAATAAAGAAAGAAGAAAGAAATAAGAAAGAAAGAGGAAAGAAAGAAAGAAGAAAGAAAGAAGAAAGAAAGAAAGAAAGAAGAAAGAAGAAAGAAAGAAGAAAGAAAGAAGAAAGAAGAGAGAAAGAAAGAAAGAAGATCGAAAGAAGAAAGAAAGAAGAAATAAAGAAAGAAGAAAGAAAGAAGAAATAAGAAGAAAGAAAGAAGAAAGAAAGAGAAAGAAGAAAGAAAGAAAAAAAAAAAGAAGTAAGAAAGCAGAAAGAAAGAAGTAAGAAAGAAATAAGAAAGAAAGAAGAAAGAAAGAAGAAAGAAAGAAAGAAGAAATAAAGAAAGAAGAAAGAAATAAGAAAGATAGAAGAAAGAAAGAAGAAAGAAAGAAAGAAGAGAGAAAGAAGAAAGAAAGAAAAAAAAAAAGAAGTAAGAAAGCAGTAAGAAAGAAGTAAGTAAGAAATAAGAAAGAAAGAAGAAAGAAAGAAGAAAGAAAGAAAGAAGAAATAAAGAAAGAAGAAAGAAATAAGAAAGAAAGGGAAAGAAAGAAAGAAGAAAGAAGAGAGAAAGAAAGAAAGAAGAAAGAAAGAAGAAAGAAAGAAGAAAGAAGAAAGAGAGAAATAAAGAAGATAGAAAGAAGAAAGAAAGAAGAAAGAAAGAAAGAAGTAAGAAAGAAGAAAGAAAGAAGAAAGAAAGAAGAAAGAAAGAAGAAAGGAAGAAGAAAGAAAGAAGTAAGAAAGAAGTAAGAAAGAAGTAAGAAAGAAGTAAGAAAGAAAGAAGGAAAGAAAGAAGAAAGAAAGAAGAATAAAGAAGTAAGAAAGAAGTAAGAAAGAAGTAAGAAAGAAAGAAGAAAGAAAGAAGAAAGAAAGAAAGAAGAAAGAAAGAAGAAAGAAAGAAGAAAGAAAGAAGAAAGAAAGATAAAAGAAAGAAGAGAGAAAGAAAGAAGAAAGAAAGAAGAAAGAAAGAAGTAAGAAAGAATTAAGAAAGAAGTAAGAAAGAAAGAAGAAAGAAATAAGGAAGAAAGAAATAAGAAAGAAAGTAGAAAGAAGAAAGAAAGAAGAAAGAAAGAAAAACGAAAGAAAGAGAGATAAAGAAAGAGAGAGGAAAGAAAGAAAGAAGAGAGAAAGAGAGAAGAAAGTAAGAAGAAAGAAAGAAGAAAGAAAGAAAGAAGAAAGAAAGAAGAAATAAAGAAGAAAGAAAGAAGGAAGAAAGAAGAAGATAGAAAGAAAGAAGAAAGAAAGAAGAAAGAAAGAAGTAAGAAAGGAGTAAGAAAGAAGTAAAAAAGAAGTAAGAAGAAAGTAAGAAAGAAGAAAGAAAGAAGAAAGAAAGAAGAAAGAAAGAAGAGAGAAAAAAGAAAGAAGGAAGAAAGAAAGAAAGAAGAAAGAAAGAAAGAAGAAAGAAAGAAAGTGAAAGAAGAAATAAAGAGCAAAAAAAGAAGAATGAAAGAAGAAAGAAAGAAGAAAGAAAGAGTAAAGAAAGAAGAAAGAAAGAAAGAAGAAAGAAAGAAGAAAGAAAGAAAGAAAGAAAGAAGAAAGAAGAAAGAAAGAAGAAAGAAAAGAAAGAAAGAACAAAGAAAGAAAGAAGGAAGAAAGAAAGAAGAAAGAAAGAAGAAAGAAAGAAAGAAGAAAGAAAGAAGAAAGGAAGAACAAATAAAGAAGAAATAAAGAAAGAAGTAAGAAAGAAAGAGGAAAGAAAGAAGAAAGAAAGAAGAAAGAAAGAAGGAATTAAGAAAGAAGAAAGAAAGAGAAAAGAAAGAAGAAAGAAAGAAGAATAAAGAAGTAAGAAAGAAGTAAGAAAGAAAGAAGAAAGAAAGAAGAAAGAAAGAAAGAAGAAATAAAGAAAGAAGAAAAAGAAAGAAGAAAAAAGAAAGAAAGAAAGAAGAAAGAAAGATGAAAGAAAGAAGAAAGAAAGAAGAAAGAAAGAAGAAAGAATGAAGAAAGAAAGAAGAAAGAAAGAAGAAAGGAAAAAGAAAGAAAGAAGAAAGAAAGAAGAAAGAAAGAAGAAAGAAAGAAAGAAGAAAGTATGAAGAAAGAACAAAGAAAGAAGAAAGATGAAAGAAAAAAGAAAGAAAGAAGAAAGAAAGAAGAAAGAAAGAAGAAAGGAAGAAGAAAGAAAGAAAGAAAAAAAGAAGAAAGAAAGAAGAAAGAAGAAAGAAAGAAGTAAGAAAGAAAGAGGAAAGAAAGAAGAAAGAAAGAAGAAAGAAAGAAAGAATAAAGAAGAAAGAAAGAAGAAAGAAAGAAAGAAGAAAGAAAGAAGAAAGAAGAAAGAAAGAAGAAAGAAAGAAGAAAGAAGGAAAGGAAGAAGAAAGAAAGCAGATAGAAAGAAGAAAGAAAGAAAGAAGTAAGAAAGAACGAAGAAAGAAAGAAGAAAGAAAGAAGAAAGAAAGAAGAAAGAAAGACAGAAAGAAGAAAGAAAGGAGAAAGAAAGATGTAAGAAAGAAGTAAGAAAGAAGGAAGAAAGAAAGAAAGAAGAAAGAAAGAAAGAAGAAAGAAAGAAGGAAGAAAGAAAGAAGAAAGAATGAAGAAAGAAAGAAAGAAGAAAGAAAGAAGTAAGAAATAAATAAGAAAGAAGTAAAAGAGAAGTAAGAAAAAAGAAAGAAAGAAGAAAGAAAGAAGAAAGAAATAAGAAATAAAGAAAGAAGAAAGAAATAAGAAAGAAAGAGGAAAGAAAGAAAGAAGAAAGAAAGAAGAAAGAAAGAAAGAAAGAAGAAAGAAGAAAGAAAGAAGAAAGAAAGAAGAAAGAAGAGAGAAAGAAAGAAAGAAGATCGAAAGAAGAAAGAAAGAAGAAATAAAGAAAGAAGAAAGAAATAAGAAAGATAGAAGAAAGAAAGAAGAAAGAAAGAAAGAAGAGAGAAAGAAGAAAGAAAGAAAAAAAAAAGAAGTAAGAAAGCAGTAAGAAAGAAGTAAGTAAGAAATAAGAAAGAAAGAAGAAAGAAAGAAGAAAGAAAGAAAGAAGAAATAAAGAAAGAAGAAAGAAATAAGAAAGAAAGGGAAAGAAAGAAAGAAGAAAGAAGAGAGAAAGAAAGAAAGAAGAAAGAAAGAAGAAAGAAAGAAGAAAGAAGAAAGAGAGAAATAAAGAAGATAGAAAGAAGAAAGAAAGAAGAAAGAAAGAAAGAAGTAAGAAAGAAGAAAGAAAGAAGAAAGAAAGAAGAAAGAAAGAAGAAAGGAAGAAGAAAGAAAGAAGAAAGAAAGAAGTAAGAAAGAAGTAAGAAAGAAGTAAGAAAGAAAGAAGGAAAGAAAGAAGAAAGAAAGAAGAATAAAGAAGTAAGAAAGAAGTAAGAAAGAAGTAAGAAAGAAAGAAGAAAGAAAGAAGAAAGAAAGAAGAAAGAAAGAAGAAAGAAAGAAGAAAGAAAGAAGAAAGAAAGATAAAAGAAAGAAGAGAGAAAGAAAGAAGAAAGAAAGAAGAAAGAAAGAAGTAAGAAAGAATTAAGAAAGAAGTAAGAAAGAAAGAAGAAAGAAATAAAGAAGAAAGAAATAAGAAAGAAAGAAAGTAGAAAGAAGAAAGAAAGAAGAAAGAAAGAAAAACGAAAGAAAGAAAGAAGAAAGAAAGAAGAAAGAAAGAGTAAAGAAAGAAGAAAGAAAGAAAGAAGAAAGAAAGAAGAAAGAAAGAAAGAAAGAAGAAAGAAGAAAGAAAGAAGAAAGAAAGAAGAAAGAAGAGAGAAAGAAAGAAAGAAGATCGAAAGAAGAAAGAAAGAAGAAATAAAGAAAGAAGAAAGAAAGAAGAAATAAAGAAGAAAGAAAGAAGAAAGAAAGAGAAAGAAGAAAGAAAGAAAAAAAAAAGAAGTAAGAAAGCAGAAAGAAAGAAGTAAGAAAGAAATAAGAAAGAAAGAAGAAAGAAAGAAGAAAGAAAGAAAGAAGAAATAAAGAAAGAAGAAAGAAATAAGAAAGATAGAAGAAAGAAAGAAGAAAGAAAGAAAGAAGAGAGAAAGAAAAAAGAAAGAAAAAAAAAAGAAGTAAGAAAGCAGTAAGAAAGAAGTAAGTAAGAAATAAGAAAGAAAGAAGAAAGAAAGAAGAAAGAAAGAAAGAAGAAATAAAGAAAGAAGAAAGAAATAAGAAAGAAAGGGAAAGAAAGAAAGAAGAAAGAAGAGAGAAAGAAAGAAAGAAGAAAGAAAGAAGAAAGAAAGAAGAAAGAAGAAAGAGAGAAATAAAGAAGATAGAAAGAAGAAAGAAAGAAGAAAGAAAGAAAGAAGTAAGAAAGAAGAAAGAAAGAAGAAAGAAAGAAGAAAGAAAGAAGAAAGGAAGAAGAAAGAAAGAAGTAAGAAAGAAGTAAGAAAGAAGTAAGAAAGAAGTAAGAAAGAAAGAAGGAAAGAAAGAAGAAAGAAAGAAGAATAAAGAAGTAAGAAAGAAGTAAGAAAGAAGTAAGAAAGAAAGAAGAAAGAAAGAAGAAAGAAAGAAAGAAGAAAGAAAGAAGAAAGAAAGAAGAAAGAAAGAAGAAAGAAAGATAAAAGAAAGAAGAGAGAAAGAAAGAAGAAAGAAAGAAGAAAGAAAGAAGTAAGAAAGAATTAAGAAAGAAGTAAGAAAGAAAGAAGAAAGAAATAAGGAAGAAAGAAATAAGAAAGAAAGAAAGTAGAAAGAAGAAAGAAAGAAGAAAGAAAGAAAAACGAAAGAAAGAAAGATAAAGAAAGAGAGAGGAAAGAAAGAAAGAAGAAAGAAAGAGAGAAGAAAGTAAGAAGAAAGAAAGAAGAAAGAAAGAAAGAAGAAAGAAAGAAGAAATAAAGAAGAAAGAAAGGAAGAAGAAAGAAAGAAGGAAGAAAGAAGAAGATAGAAAGAAAGAAGAAAGAAAGAAGAAAGAAAGAAGTAAGAAAGGAGTAAGAAAGAAGTAAAAAAGAAGTAAGAAGAAAGTAAGAAAGAAGAAAGAAAGAAGAAAGAAAGAAGAAAGAAAGAAGAGAGAAAAAAGAAAGAAGGAAGAAAGAAAGAAAGAAGAAAGAAAGAAAGAAGAAAGAAAGAAAGTGAAAGAAGAAATAAAGAGCAAAAAAAGAAGAATGAAAGAAGAAAGAAAGAAGAAAGAAAGAGTAAAGAAAGAAGAAAGAAAGAAAGAAGAAAGAAAGAAGAAAGAAAGAAAGAAAGAAAGAAGAAAGAAGAAAGAAAGAAGAAAGAAAAGAAAGAAAGAACAAAGAAAGAAAGAAGGAAGAAAGAAAGAAGAAAGAAAGAAGAAAGAAAGAAAGAAGAAAGAAAGAAGAAAGGAAGAACAAATAAAGAAGAAATAAAGAAAGAAGTAAGAAAGAAAGAGGAAAGAAAGAAGAAAGAAAGAAGAAAGAAAGAAGGAATTAAGAAAGAAGAAAGAAAGAGAAAAGAAAGAAGAAAGAAAGAAGAATAAAGAAGTAAGAAAGAAGTAAGAAAGAAAGAAGAAAGAAAGAAGAAAGAAAGAAAGAAGAAATAAAGAAAGAAGAAAAAGAAAGAAGAAAAAAGAAAGAAAGAAAGAAGAAAGAAAGATGAAAGAAAGAAGAAAGAAAGAAGAAAGAAAGAAGAAAGAATGAAGAAAGAAAGAAGAAAGAAAGAAGAAAGGAAAAAGAAAGAAAGAAGAAAGAAAGAAGAAAGAAAGAAGAAAGAAAGAAAGAAGAAAGTATGAAGAAAGAACAAAGAAAGAAGAAAGATGAAAGAAAAAAGAAAGAAAGAAGAAAGAAAGAAGAAAGAAAGAAGAAAGGAAGAAGAAAGAAAGAAAGAAAAAAAGAAGAAAGAAAGAAGAAAGAAGAAAGAAAGAAGTAAGAAAGAAAGAGGAAAGAAAGAAGAAAGAAAGAAGAAAGAAAGAAAGAAGAAAGAAGAAAGAAAGAAGAAAGAAAGAAAGAAGAAAGAAAGAAGAAAGAAGAAAGAAAGAAGAAAGAAAGAAGAAAGAAGGAAAGGAAGAAGAAAGAAAGCAGATAGAAAGAAGAAAGAAAGAAAGAAGTAAGAAAGAACGAAGAAAGAAAGAAGAAAGAAAGAAGAAAGAAAGAAGAAAGAAAGACAGAAAGAAGAAAGAAAGGAGAAAGAAAGATGTAAGAAAGAAGTAAGAAAGAAGGAAGAAAGAAAGAAAGAAGAAAGAAAGAAAGAAGAAAGAAAGAAGGAAGAAAGAAAGAAGAAAGAATGAAGAAAGAAAGAAAGAAGAAAGAAAGAAGTAAGAAATAAATAAGAAAGAAGTAAAAGAGAAGTAAGAAAAAAGAAAGAAAGAAGAAAGAAAGAAGAAAGAAATAAGAAATAAAGAAAGAAGAAAGAAATAAGAAAGAAAGAGGAAAGAAAGAAAGAAGAAAGAAAGAAGAAAGAAAGAAAGAAAGAAGAAAGAAGAAAGAAAGAAGAAAGAAAGAAGAAAGAAGAGAGAAAGAAAGAAAGAAGATCGAAAGAAGAAAGAAAGAAGAAATAAAGAAAGAAGAAAGAAAGAAGAAATAAAGAAGAAAGAAAGAAGAAAGAAAGAGAGAGAAAGAAGAAAGAAAGAAAAAAAAAAGAAGTAAGAAAGCAGAAAGAAAGAAGTAAGAAAGAAATAAGAAAGAAAGAAGAAAGAAAGAAGAAAGAAAGAAAGAAGAAATAAAGAAAGAAGAAAGAAATAAGAAAGATAGAAGAAAGAAAGAAGAAAGAAAGAAAGAAGAGAGAAAGAAGAAAGAAAGAAAAAAAAAAGAAGTAAGAAAGCAGTAAGAAAGAAGTAAGTAAGAAATAAGAAAGAAAGAAGAAAGAAAGAAGAAAGAAAGAAAGAAGAAATAAAGAAAGAAGAAAGAAATAAGAAAGAAAGGGAAAGAAAGAAAGAAGAAAGAAGAGAGAAAGAAAGAAAGAAGAAAGAAAGAAGAAAGAAAGAAGAAAGAAGAAAGAGAGAAATAAAGAAGATAGAAAGAAGAAAGAAAGAAGAAAGAAAGAAAGAAGTAAGAAAGAAGAAAGAAAGAAGAAAGAAAGAAGAAAGAAAGAAGAAAGGAAGAAGAAAGAAAGAAGTAAGAAAGAAGTAAGAAAGAAGTAAGAAAGAAGTAAGAAAGAAAGAAGGAAAGAAAGAAGAAAGAAAGAAGAATAAAGAAGTAAGAAAGAAGTAAGAAAGAAGTAAGAAAGAAAGAAGAAAGAAAGAAGAAAGAAAGAAGAAAGAAAGAAGAAAGAAAGAAGAAAGAAAGAAGAAAGAAAGATAAAAGAAAGAAGAGAGAAAGAAAGAAGAAAGAAAGAAGAAAGAAAGAAGTAAGAAAGAATTAAGAAAGAAGAAAGAAATAAGGAAGAAAGAAATAAGAAAGAAAGAAAGTAGAAAGAGGAAAGAAAGAAGAAAGAAAGAAAAACGAAAGAAAGAAAGAAGAAAGAAAGAGAGAGGAAAGAAAGAAAGAAGAAAGAAAGAGAGAAGAAAGTAAGAAGAAAGAAAGAAGAAAGAAAGAAAGAAGAAATAAAGAAGAAAGAAAGGAAGAAGAAAGAAAGAAGGAAGAAAGAAGAAGATAGAAAGAAAGAAGAAAGAAAGAAGAAAGAAAGAAGTAAGAAAGGAGTAAGAAAGAAGTAAAAAAGAAGTAAGAAGAAAGTAAGAAAGAAGAAAGAAAGAAGAAAGAAAGAAGAAAGAAAGAAGAGAGAAAAAAGAAAGAAGGAAGAAAGAAAGAAAGAAGAAAGAAAGAAAGAAGAAAGAAAGAAAGTGAAAGAAGAAATAAAGAGCAAAAAAAGAAGAATGAAAGAAGAAAGAAAGAAGAAAGAAAGAGTAAAGAAAGAAGAAAGAAAGAAAGAAGAAAGAAAGAAGAAAGAAAGAAAGAAAGAAAGAAGAAAGAAGAAAGAAAGAAGAAAGAAAAGAAAGAAAGAACAAAGAAAGAAAGAAGGAAGAAAGAAAGAAGAAAGAAAGAAGAAAGAAAGAAAGAAGAAAGAAAGAAGAAAGGAAGAACAAATAAAGAAGAAATAAAGAAAGAAGTAAGAAAGAAAGAGGAATGAAAGAAGAAAGAAAGAAGAAAGAAAGAAGGAATTAAGAAAGAAGAAAGAAAGAGAAAAGAAAGAAGAAAGAAAGAAGAATAAAGAAGTAAGAAAGAAGTAAGAAAGAAAGAAGAAAGAAAGAAGAAAGAAAGAAAGAAGAAATAAAGAAAGAAGAAAAAGAAAGAAGAAAAAAGAAAGAAAGAAAGAAGAAAGAAAGATGAAAGAAAGAAGAAAGAAAGAAGAAAGAAAGAAGAAAGAATGAAGAAAGAAAGAAGAAAGAAAGAAGAAAGGAAAAAGAAAGAAAGAAGAAAGAAAGAAGAAAGAAAGAAGAAAGAAAGAAAGAAGAAAGAAAGAAGAAAGAAAGAAGAAAGAAAGAAGAAAGAAAGAAGAAATAAAGACAAAAGAAAGAAGAGAGAAAGAAAGAAGAAAGAAAGAAAGAAGAAAGAAAGAAGAAAGAAAAGAAAGAAAGAAGAAAGAAAGAAAGAAGGAAGAAAGAAAGAAGAAAGAAAGGAGAAAGAAAGAAAGAAGTAAGAAAGAGAGAAGAAAGAAGGAAAGAAGAAAGAAAGAAGAAAGAAAGGAGAAACAAAGAAGAAATAAAGAAAGAAAGAAGGAAGTAAGAAAGAGGAAAGAAAGAAAGAAGAAAGAAAGAAGAAAGAAAGAAGTAAGAAAGAAGAAAGAAATAGGTAAAAATAAGTAAGAAAGAAGTAAGAAGGAAGAAAGGAAGAAGAAAGAAAGAAGAAAGAAAGGAGAAACAAAGAAGAAATAAAGAAAGAAAGAAGGAAGAAAGAAACAAGAAAGAAAGAAGAAAGAAAGAAAGAAGAAAGAATGAAGAAAGAAAGAAGATAGAAAGAAAGAAGAAAGAAAGTAGAAAGGAAAAACAAAGAAAGAAGAAAGAGAGAAAAAAGTAAGAAAGAAAGAGGAAAGAAAGAAGAAAGAAAGAATGAAAGATGAAAGAAAGAAGAAAGAAAGAAGAAAGAAAGAAGAAAGAAAGAAGAAAAAGAGAGTAGAAAAAAGAAAGAAAGAAAGAAGAAAGAAAGAAGAAAGAAAGAAAGAAGAAAGAAAGAAAAAAGAAGAAAGAAAGAAGAAAGAAAGAAGAAAGAAGAAAGAAAGAAGAAAGAAAAAAGTAAGAAAGAAGTAAGAAAGAAAGAAAGAAGAAAGAAAGAAGTAAGAAAGAAGTAAGAAAGAAAGAAGAAAGAAAGAAGAAAGAAAGAAGTAAGAAAGAAGAGAGAAAGAAGAACGAAAGAAAGAAGAAAGAAATATGTAAGAAAGAAGAAAGAAAGAAAGAAGAAATAAAGAGCAAAGAAAGAAGAAAGAAAGAAGTAAGAAAGAAGTAAGAAAGAAGAAAGAAAGAAGAAAGAAAGAAGAAAGAAAGAAAGAAGAAAGAAGAATAAAGAAAGAAGAAATAAAGAAGAAAGAAAGAATTAAGAAAGAAGTAAGAAAGAAGTAAAAAATAAGTAAGAAAGAAGTAAGAAAGAAAGAAGAAAGAAAGAAGAAAGAAATATCAACTAAGGAAGAAAGAAAGAATAAAGAAAGAAAGAAGAAAGAAAGAGAGAAGAAAAAAAGAATAAAGAAAGAGGAAAGAAGAAAGAAAGAAGAAAGAAAGAAAGAAAGAAGAAAGAAAGAAGAAAGAAAGAAGAAAGAAAGAAAGAAAGAAAGAAAGAAAGAAAGAAAGAAGAAAGAAAGAAAGATGAAAGAAGAAATAAAGAAGAAAGAAAGAATGAGAGAAGAAGGAGAGAAGAAAGAAAGAAGAGAGAAAGAAAGAAGAAAGAAAGAAGAAAGAAAGAAAGAAGAAAGAAGTAAGAAAGAAGTAAGAATGAAGTAAGAAAGAAGTAAGAAAGAAAGAAGAAAGAAATAAGAAAGAAAGAAGAAATAAAGAAGAAAGAAAGAAGAAAGAAAGAAAGAACAAAGAAAGAAGTAAGAAAGAATAAGAAAGAAAGAAGAAAGAAAGAAGAAAGAAAGAAGAAAGAAAGAAGAAAGAAAGAAGAAAAAGAATGAAGAAAAAAGAAAGAAAGAAAGAAAGAAGAAAGAAAGAAGAAAGAAAGAAGAAAGAAAGAAGAAAGGAAGAAGAAAGAAAGAAGAAAGAAAAAAGAAAGAAAGAAGTAAGAAAGAAGTAAGAAAGAAAGAAGGAAAGAAAGAAGAAAGAAGAATAAAGAAGTAAGAAAGAAGTAAGAAAGAAGTAAGAAAGAAAGAAGAAAGAAAGAAGAAAGAAAGAAGAAAGAAAGAAGAAAGAAAGAAGAAAGAAGAAAGAAAGACAAAAGAAAGAAGAGAGAAAGAAAGAAGAAAGAAAGAAAGAAGAAAGAAAGAAGAAAGAAAGAAGAAAGAAGAAAGAAAGAAGAAAGAAAAAAGTAAGAAAGAAGTAAGAAAGAAAGAAAGAAAGAAGAAAGAAAGAAGTAAGAAAGAAAGAAGAAACAAAGAAGAAAGAAAGAAGTAAGAAAGAAGTAAGAAAGAAGAAAGAAAGAAGAAAGAAAAAGAGAGAAAGAAGAAAGAAAGGAAGAAGGAAGAAAGAAGAAAGAAAGAAGTAAGAAAGAAGTAAGAAAGAAGTAAGAAAGAAAGAAGAAAGAAATAAGAAAGAAAGAAGAAAGAAAGAAGAAAGAAAGAAGAAAGAAGGAAGAAAGAAAGAAAGAAGAAAGAAAGAAAGAAGAAATAAAGAAAGAAGAAAGAAAGAAAGTGAAAGAAGAAATAAAGAGCAAAAAAAGAAGAAAGAAAGAAGAAAGAAAGAAGAAAGAAAAAAAGAAGAAAGAAGAAAGAAAGAAGAAAGAAAAGAAAGAAAGAAAGAAGAAAGAAAGAAGAAAGAAAGAAGAAAGAAAGAAAGAATAAAGAAAGAAGAAAGGAAGAACAAATAAAGAAGACAGAAAGAAAGAAGTAAGAAAGAAAGAGGAAAGAAAGTAGAAAGAAAGAAGAAAGAAAGAAGGAGTTAAGAAAGAAGAAAGAAAGGGGAAAGAAAGAAGAAAGAAAGAAGAATAAAGAAGTAAGAAAGAAGTAAGAAAGAAAGAAGAAAGAAAGAAGAAAGAAAGAAAGAAGAAATAAAGAAAGAAGAAAAAGAAAGAAGAAAAAAGAAAGAAAGAAAGAAGAAAGAAAGATGAAAGAAAGAAGAAAGAAAGATGAAAGAAAGAAGAAAGAAAGAAGAAAGAAAGAAGAAAGAAAGAAGAAAGGAAAAAGAAAGAAAGAAGTAAGAAAGAAGTAAGAAAGAAAGAATAAAGAAAGAAGAAAGGAAGAACAAAGAAAGAAGAAAGAAAGAAAGAAGTAAGAAAGAAAGAGGAAAGAAAGAAGAAAGAAAGATGAAAGAAGGAAGAAAGAATGAAGAAAGAAAGAAGAAAGAAGGAAGAAAGAAAGAAGAATAAAGAAGTAAGAAAGAAGTAAGAAAGAAAGAAGAAAGAAAGAAGAAAGGAAGAAAGAAGAAATAAAGAAAGAGGTAAAAGAAAGCAGAAAAAAGAAAGAAAGAAAGAAGAATGAAGAAGAAAGAAAGAAGAAAGAAAGAAGAAAGAAAGAAGACAGGAAGAAGAAAGAAGAAAGAAAAAAGAAAGAAAGAAGTAAGAAAGAAGTAAGAAAGAAAGAAGAAAGAAAGAAGAAAGAAAGAAGAAAGAAAGAAAGAAGAAAGAAAGAAGAAAGACAGAAGAAAGAAAGAAAGAAGAAAGAAAGAAGAAAGAAATAAGAAAGAAAGAAAGACGAAAGATAAAAAGAAGAAAGAAAGAAAAACGAAAAAAAGAAAGAAGAAAGAAAGAGAGAGGAAGGAAAGAAAGAAGAAAGAAAGAGAGAAGAAAGAAAGAAGAAAGAAAGAAGAAAGAAAGAAAGAAGAAAGAAAGAAGAAAGAAAGAAAGAAGTAAAAGAAAGAAGAAAAAAGAAAGAAAGAAAGAAGAAAGAAAGAAGAAAGAAAGAAGAAAGAAAGAAGGAAGAAAAAAAGAAGAAAGAAAGAAGAAAGAAAGAAGAAAGAAAGAAGAAAGGAAGAAGAAAGAAGAAAGAAAAAAGAAAGAAAGAAGTAAGAAAGAAGTAAGAAAGAAAGAAGGAAAGAAAGAAGAAAGAAAGAAGAAAGACAAAAGAAAGAAGAGAGAAAGAAAGAAGAAAGAAAGAAAGAAAGAAGAAAGAAAGAAGAAAGATAGAAGAAAGAAAGAAGAAAGAAAGAAAGAAGTAAGAAAGAAGTAAGAAAGACGTAAGAAAGAAAGAAGAAAGAAAGAAGAAAGAAAGAAGAAAGAAAGAAAGAATAAAGAAAGAAGAAAGAAAGAAGAAAGAAAGAAGAAAGAAAGAAGAAAGATAGAAGAAAGAAAGAAAGAAGAAAGAAAGAAGAAAGAAATAAGAAAGAAAGAAAGACGAAAAAAAGAAAGAAGAAAGAAAGAAAAACGAAAAAAAGAAAGAAGAAAGAAAGAGAGAGGAAAGAAAGAAAGAAGAAAGAAAGAGAGAATAAAGAAAGAAGAAAGAAAGAAGAAAGAAAGAAGAAAGAAAGAAGAAAGAAAGAAAGAAAGAAAGAAAGAAATAAAGAAGTAACAAAGAATAAAGAAAGAAAGAAGTAAGAAGAAAGAAAGAAGAAAGAAAGAAGAAAGAAAGAAGAAAGAAAGGAAGAAGAAAGATAGAAGGTAGAAAGAAGAAGATAGAAAGAAACAAGAAAGAAAGAAGAAAGAAAGAAGTAAGAAAGGAGTAATAAAGAAGTAAAAAAGAAGTAAGAAAGGAGTAAGAAAGAAGTAAAAAAGAAGTAAGAAAGAAGTAAGAAAGAAGAAAGAAAGAAGAAAGAAAGAAGAAAGAAAGAAGAGAGAAAAACGAAAGAAAGAAGGAAGAAAGAAAGAAAGAAGAAAGAAAGAAAGGAGAAAGAAAGAAGCGTGAAAGAAGAAAGAAAGAGCAAAGAAAGAAGAAAGAAAGAAGAAAGACAGAAGAAAGAAAGACAAAAGAACGAAAAGAGAAAGAAAGATGACAGAAAGAAAGAAGAAAGAAAGAAGAAAGAAAGAAGTAAGAAAGAAGTAAGAAAGAAAGCAGAAAGAAAAAAAAAGGAAAGAAAGAAGAAAGAAAGAGCGAAGAAAGAAAGAAAGAAAGAAGAAAGAAAGAAGAAAGAAAGAAGAAAGAAGAAAGAAAAAAGAAAGAAGTAAGAAAGGAGTAAGAAAGAAGTAAAAATGAAGTAAGAAAGGAGTAAGAAAGAAGTAAAAATGAAGTAAGAAAGAAGTAAGAAAGAAGAAAGAAAGAAGAAAGAAAGAAGAAAGAAAGAAGAGAGAAAAAAGAAAGAAAGAAGAAAGAAAGAAGAATAAATAAGTAAGAAAGAAGTAAGAAAGAAAGAAAGAAGAAAGAAAGAATTAAGAAAGAAGTAGGAAAGAAGTAAAAAAGAAGTAAGAAAGAAGTAAGATGTAAGAAAGGAAGAAGAAAGAAAGAAGAAAGATAGAAGAAAAAAAGAAAAAAGAAAGAAGAAAGAAAGAAGAAGGAAAGAAAGAAGAAAGAAAGAAGTAAGAAAGAAGTAAGAAAGAAAGAACAAAGAAAGAAGAAAGAAAGAAAGAAGTAAGAAAGAAGTAAGAAAGAAAGAAGAAGGAAAGAAGAAAGAAATAATAAAGAAAGAAAGACGAAAGAGAGAAGAAAGAAAGAGGTAAGAAAGAGGTAAGAAAGAAGTAAGAAAGAAGTAAGAAAGAAAGAAGAAAGAAATAAGAAAGAAAGAAAGACGAGAGAAAGAAAGAAGAAAGAAAGAAGAAAGAAAAACGAAAGAAAGAAAGAGAGAGGAAAGAAAGAAAGAAGAAAGAAAGAGAGAAGAAAGAAAGAAGAAAGAAAGAAAGAAGAAAGAAAGAAGAAATAAAGAAGTAATAAAGAAGTAAGAAAGAAAGAAGAAAGTAAGAAGAAAGAAAGAAGAAAGAAAGAAGAAAGAAAGAAGAAAGAAAGAAGTAACAAAGAATTAAGAAAGAAAGAAGAAAGTAAGAAGAAAAAGAAGAAAGAAAGAAGTAAGAGAGGAGTAAGAAAGAAGTAAAAAAGAAGTAAGAAAGGATTCTTTCTTCTTTCTTCTTTATTCTTTCTTCTTTCTTTCTTTCTTTCGAAAGAAAGACGAAAGAAAGAAAGAAAGAAAGAAAGAGAGAAGAAAGAAAGAAAGAAGAAAGAACGAAAGAAGAAAGAATGAAAGAAGAAACAAAGAAGAAAGAAAGAAGTAAGAAAGAAGTAAGAAAGAAGAAAGAAATAAGACAGAAAGAAGAAAGAAAGAAGACAGGAAGAATGAAGAAACAAGAAAGAAAGAAGGAAGGAAGAAAGAAAGAAGAAAGAAAGAAACAAAAAAGAAAGAAAGAAAGAAGAAAGAAAGAAGGAAGTAAGAAAGAAGAAAGAAAGAAAGAAGAAAGAAAGAAGAAAGAAAGATGTAAGAAAAATTAAGAAAGAAAGAAGAAAGAAAGAAGAAAGGAAAGAAGAAAGAAAGAAAGAAAAAAGAAAGAAAGAAAGAAGAAAGAAAGAAGGAAGAAAGAAAGAAGGAAGAAAGAAATAGGAAAGAAGTAAAAAAGAAGTAAGAAAGACGAAAGAAAGTAGAAAGAAATAAGAAAGAAAGAAGAAAGAAAGAAGAAAGAATGAAGAAAGAAGGAAGAAAGAAAGAAGAAAGAAAGAAAGACGAAAGAAAGAAGAAAGAAAGAAAGAAGAATGAAAGAAGAAAGAAATAAGAAAGAAAGAAGTAAGAAAGAAGTAAGAAAGAAATAAGAAAGAATTAATAAAGAAAGAAGAAAGAAAGAAAGAAGAATGAAAGAAGAAAGAAATAAGAAAGAAAGAAGTAAGAAAGAAGTAAGAAAGAAATAAGAAAGAATTAATAAAGAAAGAAGAAAGAAAGAAGAAAGTGAGAAGAAAGAAAGAAGAAAGAAAGATGTAAGAAAAATTAAGAAAGAAAGATGAAAGAAAGAAGAAAGGAAAGAAGAAAGAAAGAAAGAAGAAAGAAAGAAGAAAGAAAGAAGAAATAAAGAAGAAAGAAAGAAAGAAGGAAGAATGAAAGAAGAAAAAAAGAAGAAAGAAAGAAAGAAGAAAGAAAAAAGAAGGAAAGAAGAAAGAAAGGAGAAAGAAAGAAGAAAGAAAGAAGGAAAGAAGGAAGAAAGAAAGAAGAAAGAAGAAAGAAAGAAAAAAGAAAGAAAGAAGGAAGAAAGAAGAAAGAAAGAATAAAGAAAGAAAGAAGAAAGAAAGAAGTAAGAAAGAAGTAAGAAAGAAGTAAGAAAGAAGTAAGAAAGTAAGAAAAAAGAAAGAAAGAAGAAAGAAAGAAGAAAGAAAGAAGAAAGAAGTAAGAAAGAAAGAAGAAAGAAGAAAGAAGAAAGAAAGAAGAAAGAAAGAAGAATGAAAGAAAGAAAGAAGAAAGAAAGAAGAAAGAAAGAAGAAAGAAAGAAGAAAGAAAGAGGAAAGAATGAAGAAAGAAAGAATAAAGAAAGAAGAAAGAAAGAAAGAAGAAAGAAAGAAGAAAGAAAGAAGAAAGAAAGTAGAAAGAAAGAAAGAAAGAAAGAAGAAAGAAAGAAGAAAGAAAGAAAGAAAGAAAGAAGAAAGAAGAAAGAAAGAAGAAAGAAAAGAAAGAAAGAAGAAAGAAAGAAAGAAAGAAGAAAGAAAGAAGAAAGAAAGAAGAAAGAAAGAAAGAAAGAAAGAAGTAAGAAAGAAAGAGGAAAGAAAGAAGAAAGAAAGAAGAAAGAAAGAAGAATAAAGAAGTAAGAAAGAAGTAAGAAAGAAAGAAGAAAGAAAGAAGAAAGAAAGAAAGAAGAAATAAAGAAGGAAATAAAAGAAAGAAGAAAAAAGAAAGAAAGAAAGAAGAAAGAAAGAAGAAAGAAAGAAGAAAGAAAGAAGAAAGAAAGAAGAAAGAAAGAAGAAAGGAAGAAGAAAGAAGAAAGAAAAAAGAAAGAAAGAAGTAAGAAAGAAGTAAGAAAGAAGTAAGAAAGAAGTAAGAAAGAAAGAAGAAAGAAATAAAAAAGAAAGAAAGAAGAGAGAAAGAAGAAAGAAAGAAGAAAGAAAAACAAAAGAACGAAGAGAGAAAGAAAGAAGAAAGAAAGAAAGAAGAAAGAAAGAAGAAAGATAGAAGAAAGAAAGAAAGAAGAAAGAAAGAAGAAAGAAATAGGAAAGAAAGAAAGACGAAAGAAAGAAAGATGAAAGAAAGAAAAACGAAAAAAAGAAAGAAGAAAGAAAGAGAGAGGAAAGAAAGTAAGAAGAAAGAAAGAAGAAAGAAAGAAAGAAGAAAGTAAGAAGAAAGAAATAAGAAAGAAAGAAGAAAGAAAGAAGAAGATAGAAAGAAACAAGAAAGAAAGAAGAAAGAAGGCAGGAAGAAAGGAGTAATAAAGAAGTAAAAAAGAAGTAAGAAAGGAGCAAGAAAGAAGTAAAAAAGAAGTAAGAAAGAAGTAAGAAAGAAGAAAGAAAGAAGAAAGAAAGAAGAAAGAAAGAAGAGAGAAAAAAGAAAGAAAGAAGGAAGAAAGAAAGAAAGAAGAAAGAAAGAAAGAAGAAAGAGAGTGAAAGAAGAAATAAAGAGCAAAGAAAGAAGAAAGAAAGAAGAAAGAAGGAAGAAAGAAAGAATAAAGAAAGAAGAAAGAAAGAAAGAAGAAAGAAAGAAGAAAGAAAGAAGAAATAAAGAAAGAAAGAAAGAAGAAAGAAGAAAGAAAGAATAAAGAAAAGAAAGAAAGAAGAAAGAAAGAAAGAAGGAAGAAAGAAAGAAGAAAGAAAGAACAAAGAGAGAGAGAAGAAAGAAGAAAGAAAGAAGAAAGAAAGAAGAAAGAAAGAGGAAAGAAAGAAGAAAGACAGAAGAAAGACAAAAGAACGAAGAGAGAAAGAAAGATGAAAGAAAGAAAGAAGAAAGAAAGAAGAAAGAAAGAAGAAAGAAAGAAGTAAGAAAGAAGTAAGAAAGAAGGAAATAAGAAAGAAGAAAGAAAGAAAGAGAGAAGAAAAAGAGAAAGACGAAAGAAAGAAAGAAGAAAGAAAGAGAGAAGAAAGAAAGAAAGAAAGAAGAAAGAAAGAAGAAAGAAAGGAGAAACAAGGAAGAAATAAAGAAAGAAAGAGGGAAGAAAGAAAGAAGAAAGAAGGAAAGAAGAAAGAAAGAAGAAAGAAAGAAGAGAGAAAAAAGAAAGAAAGAAGGAAGAAAGAAAGAAAGAAGAAAGAAAGAAAGAAGAAAGAGAGTGAAAGAAGAAATAAACAGCAAAGAAAAAAGAAAGAAAGAAGAAAGAAAGAAGAAAGAAAGAATAAAGAAAGAAGAAAGAAAGAAAGAAAGAAGAAAGAAAGAAGAAAGAAAGAAGAAAGAAAGAAGAAAGAAAGAAGAAAGAAGGAAGAAAGAAAGAAGAAAGAAAGAAGTAACAAAAAAGTAAGAAAGAAGTAAGAAAGAAGTAACAATGAAAGAAGAAAGAAAGAAAGACGAAAGAAAGAAGAAAGAAAGAGAGAAGAAATAAAGAAAGAAGAAATAAAGAAGAAAGAAAGAAGAAAGAAAGAAGTAAGAAAGAAGTAAGAAAGAAGTAAGAAAGAAGTAAGAAAGAAGTAAAAAAGAAGTAAAAAAGAAGAAAGAAAGAAAGGAAGAAGAGAGAAAGAAGAAAGAAAGAAGAAAGAAAGAAAGAAGAAAGAAGAAAGAAAGAAGAAAGAAGTAAGAAAGACGTAAGAAAGAAGTAAGAAAGAAGTAAGAAAGTAAGAAGAAAGAAAGAAAGAAGACAGAAAGAAGAAAGAAAGAGGAAAGAAATAAAGAAGAAAGAAAGAAGAAAGAAAGAAAGAAGAAAGATAGAAAGAAGAAAGAAAGAAGTAAGAAAGAAGTAAGAAAGAAGTAAGAAAGAAAGAAGAAAGAAAGAAGAAAGAAAGAAGAAAGAAAGAAGAAAGAAGAAAGAAAGAAGAAAGAAAGAAGAAAGAAAGAAGAAAGAAAGAAAGAAGAAGGAAAGAAAGAAAGAAATAAGAAAGAAAGAAGGAAAAGAAAGAAAGACAAAAGAAAGAAGAGAGAAAGAAAGAAGAAAGAAAGAAAGAAGAAAGAAAGAAGAAAGAAAGAAGAAAGAAAGAAGAAAGAAAGAAGTAAGAAAGAAGTACGAAAGAAGTAAGAAAGAAAGAAGAAAGAAAGAAGAAAGAAGGAAGAAAGAAAGAAGAAACTAAGGAGAAATAAATAAGAAAGAAAGATGTAAGAAAAAGTAAGAAAGAAAGAAGAAAGAAACAAGAAAGAAAGAAGGAAGGAATAAAGAAGGAAGAAAGAAAGAAGAAAGAAGTAAGAAAGAAGAAAGAAAGACGAAATAAAGAAGAAAGAAAGAAGAAAGAAAGAAAGAAAGAAGATAGAAAGAAGAAAGAAAGAAGAAAGTAAGAAAGAAGTAGGAAAGAATAAAGAAAGAAAGAAGAAAGAAAGAAAGAAGAAAGAAAGATATAAGAAAGAAGTAAGAAAGAAAGAAGAAAGAAAGAACAAAGGAAGAAGAAAGAAACAAGAAAGAAAGAAGGAAGGGAGAAAGAAAGAAGAAAGAAAGAAAGAAAAAGGAAATAAAGAAAGAAGAAAGAAAGAAGGAAGAAAGAATGAAGAAAGAAAGAAAGAAGAAAGAAAGAAGAAAGAAAGAGGAAAGAAACAATGAAAGACTAAAGAAAGAAGAAGGAAAAAAGAAAGGAAGAAGAAAGAAAGAAGAAAGAAAGAAGAAAGAAGAAAGAAAGGAGAAAGAAAGTAGAAAGAAAGAAGAAAGAAAGAAGAAAGAAAGAAGAAAGAAAGAAGAAAGAATTAAGAGAGAAAGAAGAAAGAAAGAACAAAGGAAGAAGAAATAAACCAGAAAGAAAGAAGGAAGGAAGAAAGAGAGAAGAAAGAAAGAAAGAAAAAGGAAAGAAAGAAAGAAGAAAGAAAGAAGGAAGAAAGAAAGAAGAAAGAAAGAACAAAGAAAGAAGAAAGAAAGAAAGAAGAAAGAAAGAAGAAAGAAAGACAAAAGTAAGAAGAGAGAAAGAAAGAAGAAAGAAAGAAAGAAGAAAGAAAGAAGAAAGAAAGAAGAACGAAAGAAGAAAGAAGTAAGAAAGAAGTAAGAATGAAATAAGAAAGAAAGAAAGACGAAAGAAAGAAGAAAGAAAGAGAGAAGAAATAAAGAAAGAAGAAATAAAGTAGAAAGAAAGAAGAAAGAAAGAAGTAAGAAAGAAGTAAGAAAGAAGTACGAAAGAAGTAAGAAAGAAGTAAGAAAGAAAGAAGAAAGAAAGAAGAAAGAAAGAAGAAAGAATGAGGAAAGAATGAAGAAAGAAAGAAAGAAGAAAAAAAGAAACTAAGAAGAAAGAAAGAAAGAATAAAGAAAGAAAGAAGAAAGAAAGAAGAAAGAAAGAAGAAAGAAAGAAGAAAGAAAGGAGAAAGAAAAATAAAGAAAGAAGAAAGACAGAAGAAAGAAAGAAGGAAGGAAGAAAAAAAGAAGAAGGAAATAAGAAAGTAAGAAGAAAGAAAGAAGAAAGAAAGAAAGAGGAAAGAAAGAAGAAAGAAGAAAGAAAGGAGAGAGAAAGTGGAAAGAAAGAAGAAAGAAAGAAGAAAGAATGAAGAAAGAAAGAAGAAATAAAGAAAGAAGAGAGAAAGAATTAAGAAAGAAGTTAGAAAGAAGTAAGAAAGAAAGAAGAAAGAAAGAAGAAAGAAAGAAAGGAGAAAGAAAGAAAGAAGAAAGGAAGAAGAAAGAAAGAAAGAAGTAAGAAAGAAAGAATAAAGAAGAAAGAAAGAAGAAAGACAGACGAAAGAAAAAGAAGAAAGAAAGAAGAAGCAAAGAAAGAAGAAAGAAGAAAGAAGAAAGAAGAAAGAAGAAAGAAAGGAGAAAGAAAGTAGAAAGAAAGAAGAAAGAATTAAGAAAGAAGTAAGAAAGAAGTAAGAAAGAAAGAAGAAAGAAAGAAGAAAGAAAAATAAAGAAAGAAGAAAGAAGAAAGAAATAAAGAAGAAAGAAAGATGTAAGAAAGAAGTAAGAAAGAAGAAAGAAAGAAGAAAGGAAGAAGAAAGAAACAAGAAAGAAAGAAGGAAGGAAAAAAGAAAGAAGAAAGAAAGAAAGAAAGAAGAAAGAAAGAAAGAAGAAAAAATGAAGGAAGAAAGAAAGAAGAAAGAAAGAAAGAAGAAAGAAAGAAGAAAGAAGAAAGAAAGAAAGAAGAAAGAAAGAAAGAAGAAAGAAAGAAGGAAGAATGAAAGAAGAAAGGAAGAAAGAAGAAAGAAAGAAGAAAGAAAGAAGTAAGAAAGAAATAAGAAAGAAGTAAAAAGAAGTAAGAAAGAAGAAAGAAAGAAGAAAGAATTAAGAGAGAAAGAAGAAAGAAAGAACAAAGGAAGAAGAAAGAAACCAGAAAGAAAGAAGGAAGCAAGAAAGAGAGAAGAAAGAAAGAAAGAAAAAGGAAAGAAAGAAAGAAGAAAGAAAGAAGGAAGAAAGAAAGAAGAAAGAAAGAAGAAAGAAAGAAAGAAAGAAAGAAGAAGAAAGAAGAAGGAACGAAGAAAGAAAGAAGTAAGAAAGGAGAAAGAAAGAAGAAAGAAACAAGAAAGAAAGAAGAGAGAAAGAAAGAAAGAAGAAAGAAAGAAGAAAGAAAGAAGAAAGAAGAAAGAAAGAAGAAAGAAAGAAGAAAGAAAGAAAGAAGAAAGAAAGAAGAAAGAAAGACAAAAGTAAGAAGAGAGAAAGAAAGAAGAAAGAAAGAAAGAAGAAATAAAGAAAGAAAGAAGTAAGAAAGAAGTAAGAAAGAAAGAAGGAAAGAAAGAAGAAAGAAAGAAGAAAGAAAGAAAGAAGAAAGAAAGAAGAAAGAAATAAGAAAGTAAGACAAAAGAAAGAAAGAAGAAAGAAAGAAGAAAGAAAGAAGTAAGAAAAAATGAAGAAAGAAAGAAAGAAAGAAATAAGAAAGAGGTAAGAAAGAAGTAAGAAAGAAGTAAGAAAGAAGTAAGAAAGAAAGAAGAAAGAAAGAAGAAAGAAAGAAGAAAGAAAGAGGAAAGAAATAAAGAAGAAAGAAAGAAGAAAGACAGAAGAAAGAAAGAATGAAAGAAGAAAGAAAAAAGAATGAAAGAAGTAATAAAGAAGTAAGAAAGAAGGAAGAAAGTAAGAAGAAAGAAAGAAGAAAGAAAGAAGAAAGAAATAAAGAAAGAAGAGAGAAAGAAGAAAGAAAGAAGAAAGAAAGAAAAAGAAAGAAGAAAGAAAGAAGAAAGAAAGAAAAAGGAAGAAAGAAGAAAGAAAGAAAGAAGAATGAAAGTAGTAAGAAAGAAATAAGAAAGAAAGAAGAAAGAAAGAAGAAAGAAAGAAGAAAGAAAGAAGAAAGGAAGAACAAAGAAAGAAGAAAGAAAGAAAGAAGTAAGAAAGAAAGAGGAAAGAAAGAAGAAAGAAAGAAGAAAGAAAGAAGAAAAAGAAAGAAGAAAAAAGAAAGAAAGAAAGATGTAAGAAAGAAGAAAGAAAGAAGAAAGAAAGAAGAAAGAAGGAAGAGAGAAAGAAGACAGAGAGATGAAAGAAGAAAAAAAGAAAGAAGGAAGAAAGAAGTAAGAAAGAAAGAAAAAGAAAGAAGAAAGTAAGTTAAAAGAAAGAAAGAATAAAGAAAGACAAAATAAAGTAGAGAGAAAGAAAGAAGAAAGAAAGAAAGAAGAAAGAAAGAAGAAAGAAAGAAGAAAAAAAGAAGAAAGAAGTAAGAAAGAAGTAAGAAAGAATTAAGAAAGAAAGGAGAAAGAAAGAACAGAAAGAAAGACCAAAGAAAGTAGAAAGAAAGAAGAAAGAAAGAAGAAAGAAGGAAAGAAGAAAGAAAGAAAGAGGAAGGAATGAAAGAAAAAGAATGAAAGAAAGAAGAAAGAAAGAAGAAAGAAAGAAGGAAGAAAGAAAGAAGAAAGAAGAAAGAAAGAAGTAAGAAAGAATTAAGAAAGAAAGGAGAAAGAAAGAAGAGAAATAAAGACGAAAGAAAGAAGAAAGAAAGAAAGAAGAAAGAAAGAGGGAAGAATGAAAGAAGAAAGAAAGAAAGAATAAAGAAAGAAGAAAGAAAGAAGTAAGAAAGAAATAAGAAAGAAGTAAAAATGAAGTAAGAAAGAAGAAAGAAAGAAGAAAGAAAGAAGAAAGAAAGAAGTAAGAAAGAAGTAAGAAAGAAGTAAGAAAGAAGTAAGAAAGAAGTAAGAAAAAGAAAGCAAGAAGAAAGAAAGAAAGAAAGAAGAAAGAAAGAAAAAGGAACGAAGAAAGAAAGAAGTAATAAAGGAGAAAGGAAGAAGAAAGAAAGAAGAAAGAAAGAAGTAAGAAAGAAGGAAGAAAGAAAGAAGAAAGAAAGAAGAAAGAAGTAAAGAAAGAAGAGAGAAAGAAGAAAGAAAGAAGTAAGAAAGAAGACAGAAAGAAGAAAGAAAGAAGTAAGAAAGAAGAAAGAAGAAAGAATGAAGAAAGAAGAAAGAAGGAAGAAAGAAAGAAGAGAGAAAGAAAAAATAAGAAAGAAAGAAGAAAGAAAGAAGAAAGAAGAAAGAAAGAAAGAAAGAAAGAAAGAAAGAAGATAGAAAGAAGAAAGAAAGAAGAAAGAAAGAAAGAAGAAAGGAAGAAGAAAGAAAGAAGAATGAAAGAAAGAAGCAAGAAAGAAGAAAGAAAGAAAAAAGAAAGAAGAAAGAAAGAAGAAAGAGAGATGAAAGAAGAAAAAAAGAAAGAAGTAAGAAAGAAGTAAGAAAGAAAGAAGAAAGAAAGAAGAAAGTAAGAAGAAAGAAAGAAGAAAGAAAGAAGAAAGAAAGAAGAAAGGAGGAAAGAAGAAAGAAAGAAAGAAGAAGGAATGAAAGAAAAAGGGAGAAAGAAAGAAAGAAGAAAGAAAGAAGTAACAAAAAAGTAAGAAAGAAGTTAGAAAGAAGTAAGAAAGAAGGAGGAAAAAAGAAGAAAGAAAGAAGAAAGAAAGAAAGTAGAAATAAAGAATAAAGAAAGAAGAAAAAGAAAAAAAAGAAGAATAAAGAAAGAAAGAAAGAAGAAAGAAAGAAGAAAGAAAGAAGAAAGAAAGAAGAAAGAAGAAAGAAAGAAAGAAGAATGAAAGTAGTAAGAAAGAAGTAAGATAGAAAGAAAGAAAGAAGAAAGAAAGAGAGAAGAAAGAAAGAAGAAAGAAAGAAGAAAGAAAGAAGAAAAAAGAAAGAAAGAAGAAAGAAAGAAGTAAGAAAGAAGTAAGAAAGAAGTAAGAAAGAAGAAAGAAAGAGAGAAAGAATAAAGAAAGAGAGAAGAAAGAAAGAAGAAAGAAAGAAGAAAGAATGAAAGAAAGAATAAGAAAGAAGTAAGAAAGTAGCAAGAAAGAAAGAAGAAAGAAATAAGAAAGAAAGAAAGACGAAAGAAAGAAAGAAGAAAGGAAGAAGAAAGAAGGAAAGAAGAAAGAAAGAAATAAGAAAGAAGAAAGAGAGAAGGAAGAAAGAATGAAAGAAGAAAGAAAGAAGAAGGAAAGAAGAAAGTAAGAAGAAAGAAAGAAGAAAGAAAGAAGAAAGAAGAAAGAAAGGAGAAAGAAAGTAGAAAGAAAGAAGAAATAAAGAATAAAGAAAGAAAAAAGAAAGACGTAAGAAAGAAGAAAGAGAGATGAAAGAAGAAAAAAAGAAAGAAGAAAGAAAGAAGTAAGAAAGAAAGAAGAAAGAAAGAAGAAAGTAAGAGGAAAGAAAGAAAGAAGAGAGAAAGAAAAAGAAAGAAGAAAGAAGAAAGAAAGAAAGGTGAAAGAAAGAAAGAAGAAAGAAAGACGAAAGTAGAGAGAAAGAAAGAAGAAAGAAAGAAAGAAGAAAGAAAGAATAAAGAAAGACAATAGAAAGAAGAGAGAAAGAAAGAAGAAAGAAAGATAGAAGAAAGAAAGAAGAAAGAAAGAATTAAGAAAGAATTAAGAAAGAAAGGAGAAAGAAAGAAGAAAGAAAGAAAGACGAAAGAAAGAAGAAAGAAAGAAGAAAGAAAGAAAGACGAAAGAAAGAAGAAAGAAAAAAGAAACAAAGAAGTAAGAATGAAAGAAAGAATAAAGAAAGAAGAAAGAAAGAAGAAAGAAACAAAGAAGAAAGAATGAAAGAAGAAAGAATGAAGAAAGAAAGAAGTAAGAAAGAAGTAAGAAAGAAGTAAGAAAGAAGTAAGAAAGAAGTAAGAAAGAAGTAAGAAAGAAGTAAGAAAGAATTAAGAAAGCAAGAAGAAAGAATGAAGAAAGAAAGTAGAAAGAAAGAAGAAAGAAAGAAAGAAGAAAGAAGGAAAGAAGAAAGAAAGAAAGAAGAAGGAATGAAAGAAAAAGAAAGAAGAAAGAAAGAAGAAAGAGAGATGAAAGAAGAAAAAAAGAAAGAAGTAAGAAAGAAGGAAGAAAGAAAGAATAAAGAAAGAAGAAAGAAAGAAGAAAGAAAGAAAGAAGAAAGAAAGAAGAAAGAAAGAAGTAAGAAAGAAAGAAGAAAGAAAGACAAAAAAAGAAGAGAGAAAGAAAGAAGAAAGAATGATAGAAGAAAGAAAGAAGAAAGAAAGAATTAAGAAAGAAAGGAGAAAGAAAGAAGAAAGAAAGAAAGACAAAAGAAAGAATAAATAAGAAAGAAAGAAGTAAGAAAGACAGAAAGAATAAAGAGAGAAGAAAGAAAGAAGAAAGAAACAAAGAAGAAAGAATGAAAGAAGAAAGAATGAAGAAAGAAAGAAGTAAGAAAGAAGTAAGAAAGAAGTAAGAAAGAAGTAAGAAAGAAGTAAGAATGAAGTAAGAAAGAATTAAGAAAGCAATAAGAAAGAATGAAGAAAGAAAGAAGAAATAAAGAAAGAAGAAAGAATGAAAGAAAGAAGTAAGAAAGAAGTAAGAAAGAAGCAAGAAAGAAAGAAGAAAGAAAGAAGAAAGAAATAAAGACGAAAGAAAGAAGAAAGGAAGAAGAAAGAAGGAAAGAAGTAAGAAAGGAGAAAGAAAGAAGAGAAAGAAAGAGGAAAGAAAGAAGAAAGAAAGAAGAAAGAAAGAAGTAGGAAAGAAAGAAAGAATAAAGAAAGAGAGAAGAAAGAAAGAAGAAAGTAAGAAAGAAGAAAGAATGAAAGAAGAAAGAATGAAGAAAGAAAGAAGTAAGAAAGAAGAAAGGAAGAAGAAAGAAAGAAGTAAGAAAGAAGAAAGAAAGAAGAAAGAAAGAAGAAAGAAAGAAGTAAGAAAGAAGTAAGGAAGAATTAAGAAAGAAAGAGAAAGAAAGAAGAAAGAAAGAAAGACGAAAGAAAGAACAAAGAAAGAAGAAAGAAAGAAGAAAGAAAGAAAGAATAAAGAAAGAGAGAAGAAAGAAAGAAGAAAGAAAGAAGAAAGAATGAAAGAAAGAAGTAAGAAAGAAGTAAGAAAGAAGCAAGAAAGAAAGAAGAAAGAAAAAAGAAAGACAGCAGAAAGAAAAAAAGAAGAGAGAAAGAAGAAAGAAAGAAGAAAGAAAGATGAAAGAAAGAAAGAAGAAAGAAAGAGAGAAGAAAGAAAGAAAGGAGAAAGAAAGAAGAAAGAAAGAAAGAAGAAAAAAAAGAAAGTAAGAAGAAAGAAAGAAAGAAAGAATAAAGAAAGAAAGAAGAAAGAAAGAAGTAAGAAAGAAGTAAGAAAGAAGAAAGAAAGAAGAAATAAAGAAGAAAGAAAGAAGAAAGAAAGAAGAAAGAAAGAAGAAAGAAAGAAAGAAGAAATAAAGATGTAAGAAAGAAGTAAGAAAGAAAGAAGAAAGAAAGAAGAAAGGAAGAAGAAAAAAACAAGAAAGAAAGAAGGAAGGAAGAAAGAAAGAAGAAAGAAAAAAAGAAAGAAGAAATAAAGAAAGAAGAAAGAAAGAAGAAAGAAAGAAAGAAAGAATAAAGAAAGAAAGAAGAAAGAAAGAAAGAAAGAAAGAAGTAAGAAAGAAATAAGAAAGAAGCAAAAAAGAAGAAAGAAAGAAGAAAGAAAGAAGTAAGAAAGAACTAAGGAAGAAGTAAAAAAGAAGTAAGAAAGAAGAAAGAAAGAAGAAAGAAAGAAGAAAGAAAGAAGAAAGAAAGAAGACAGAAAGAAGAAAGAAGTAAGAAACAAGAAAGAATGAAGAAAGAAAGAAGAAAGAAAGAAGAAAGAAAGAAGAAAGAAAGAAGAGAGAAAGAAAGAAATAATAAAGAAAGAAGAAAGAAAGAAAGAAAGAAAGAAAGAAAGAAAGAAAGAAAGAAAGAAAGAAAGAAAGAAAGAAAGAAGATAGAAAGAAGAAAGAAAGAAGAAAGAAAGAAAGAAGAAAGAAAGAAGAAAGAAAGAAGAAAGAGAGATGAAAGAAGAAAAAAGAGAGAAGTAAGAAAGAAGTAAGAAAGAAGTAAGAAAGAAAGAAGAAAGAAAGAAGAAAGAAAGAAGAAAGAAAGAAAGACGAAAGAAAGAAGAAAGAAAGAAGAAAGAAAGAAGTAAGAAAGAAAGAAAGAATAAAGAAAGAGAGAAGAAAGAAAGAAGAAAGAAACAAAGAAGAAAGAATGAAAGAAGAAAGAATGAAGAAAGAAAGAAGTAAGAAAGAAGTAAGAAAGAAGTAAGAAAGAATTAAGAAAGCAAGAAGAAAGAATGAAGAAAGAAAGAAGAAGGAATGAGAGAAAAAGAAAGAAAGAAAGAAAGAAGAAAGAAAGAAGAAAGAAAGAAGAAAGAAAGAAGTAACAAAAAAGTAAGAAAGAAGTTAGAAAGAAGTAAGAAAGAAAGAGGAAAGAAAGAAGAAAGAAAGAAGAAAGAAAGAAAGAAGAAATAAAGAATAAAGAAAGAAGAAATAAAGAAAAAAGAAAGAAGAAAAAAAAAGAAGAAAAAAGAAAGAAAGAAAGAAGAAAGAAAGAAGAAATAAAGAAGAAATAAAGAAGAAAGAAGAAAAAAGAAAGATGAAAGAAAGAAAGAAAGAAAGAAGAAAGAAAGAGAGAAGAAAGAAAGAAAGAAGAAAGAAAGAAATAAGAATGAAAGTAGTAAGAAAGAAGTAAGAAAGAAAGAAGGAAAGAAAGAAAAAAGAAAGAGAGAAGAAAGAAAGAAGAAAGAAAGAAGAAAGAAAGAAAAAAAAAGAAAGAAAGAAGAAGGAAAGAAGTAAGAAAGAAGTAAGAAAGAAAGAAGAAAGAAAGAAGAAAGAAAGAAAGAAGAAAGAAAGAAGTAAGAAAGAAGTAAGAAAGAATTAAGAAAGAAAGGAGAAAGAAAGAAGAAAGAAAGAAAGATGAAAGAAAGAAGAAAGAAAGAAGAAAGAAAGAAGTAAGTAAGAAAGAAAGAATAATGAAAGAGAAGAAAGAAAGAAGAAAGAAAGAAAGAAAGAAAGAAGAAAGAATGAAAGAAAGAAGTAAGAAAGAAGTAAAAAAGAAGCAAGAAAGAAAGAAGAAAGAAAGAAGAAAGAAAGAAAGACGAAAGAAAGAAAGAAGAAAGGAAGAAGAAAGAAGGAAAGAAGTAAGAAAGAAATAAGAAAGAAGAAAGAAAGAAGAAAGACAGAAGAAAGAAAGAATGAAAGAAGAAAGAAAGAAGAAGGAAAGAAGAAAGTAAGAAGAAAGTAAGAAGAAAGAAGAAAGAAAGAAGAAAGAAGAAAGAAAGGAGAAAGAAAGTAGAAAGAAAGAAGAAATAAAGAAGAAAGAAAGAAGAAAGAAAGAAGAAAGAAAGAAAGAAGAAAGAAAGAAGAAAGAAAGAAAGAAGAAAGAAGAAAGAAGAAAGAAAAAGTAAGGAAGAAGTAAGAAAGAAAGAAGAAAGAAAGAAGAAAGAAATAAAGAAAGAAGAGAGAAAGAAGAAAGAAAGAAGAAAGAAAGAAAGGAGAAAGAAAGAAGAAAGAAATAAAGAAGAAAGAAATAAAGAAGAAAGAAAGATGAAAGAAAGAAGAGAGAAAGAAAGAAAGAAGAAAGAAAGAGAGAAGAAAGAAAGAAGAAAGAAAGAAGAAAGAATGAAAGAAGAAAGGAAGAAGAAAGAAAGAATTAAGAAATAAGTAAGAAAGAAGAAAGAAATAAGAAAGAAAGAAGAAAGAAAGAAGAAAGAAAGAAGAAAGAAAGAAGAAAGAAAGAAAGAAGAAAGAAAGAAAGAAGAAAGAAAGAGAGAAGAAATAAAGAATAAAGAAAGAAAGAAGAAAGAAAGAAGAAAGAAAGAAGTAAGAAAGAAGTAAGAAAGAAAGAATCAAGTAAGAAGAAAGAAATAAGAAAGAAAGAAGAAAGAAAGAAGAAAGAAAGAAAGAAGAAAGAAAGAAGGAAGAAAGAAGAAGATAGAAAGAAAGAATAAAGAAGAAAGAAAGAAGTAAAAAGGAGTAAGAAACTAGTAAAAAAGAAGTAAGAAAGAAGTAAGAAATAAGAAAGAAAGAAGAAATAAAAAAGAAAGAAAGAAGAAAGAGAGAATAAAGAAAGAATAAAGAAAGAAAGAAGAAAGAAAGAAAGAAAAAAGAATGAAAGAAGAACGAAAGAAGAAAGAAAGAAGTAAGAAAGAAATAAGAAAGAAGTAAGAAAGAATGAAGAAAGAAAGAAGAAAGAAAGAAAGAAGAAAAAAGAAAGTAAGAAGAAAGAAAGAGAGAAAGAAGAAAGAAATAAAGAAGAAAGAAACAAGAAAGAAAGAAGAAAGAATGGAGAAAGAAAGAAGAAAGAAAGAATGAAGAAAGAAAAAAGAAAGAAAGAAAGAAGAATGAAAGTAGTAACAAAGAAGAAAGAAAGAAGAAAGAAAGAAGAGAGAAAGAAAGAATAAAGAAAGAAGAAAGGATGAACAAAGAAAGAAGAAAGAAAGAAGTAAGAAATAAGTAAGAAAGAAGAAAGAAAGAAGAAAGAAAGAAGAAAGAAAGAAAGAATAAATAAAGAAAGAAGAAAGAAATAATAAAGAATTAGGAAAGAAAGAAAGAAGAAAGAAAGAAGAGAGAAAGAAAGAAAGAAGAAAGAAAGAAGAAAGAAAGAAGGAATAAGAAAGAAAGAAGAAAGAAAGAAGAAAGAAAGAAAGAATAAATAAAGAAAGAAGAAAGAAATAAGAAAGAATTAGGAAAGAAAGAAAGAAGAAAGAAAGAAGAGAGAAAGAAAGAAAGAAGAAAGAAAGAAGAAAGAAAGAAGGAATAAGAAAGAAAGAAATAAAGAAGATAGAAAGAAGAAAGAAAGAAGAAAGAAAGAAAGAAATAAGAAAGAAAGAAGAAAGAAAGAAGAAAGAAAGAAAGAAGGAAGAAAGAAAGCATAAAGAAAGAAGAAAGAAAGAAGTAAGAAAGAAAGAAGAAAGAAAGAAGAAAGGAAGAAGTAAGAAACAAGTAAGAAAGCAGTAAGAAAGAATTAAGAAAGAATTAAGAAAGAAGTAAGAAAGAAGTAAGAAAGAAAGAAGAAAGAAAGAAGAATGAAAGAAAGAAGAAAGAAAGAAGAAAAAGAAGAAAGAAAGTAGAAATAAAGAAGACAGAGAGAAGAAAGAAGAAAAAAAATAAAGAAGTAAGAACGAAGTAAGAAAGAAAGAAGAAAGAAAGAAGAAAGAAGGAAGAAAGAAAGAAGAAAGAGAGAAGAAAGAAGAAAGAAGAAAGAAAGAAGAAAGAAAGAAGAAAGAAAGAAGTAAGAAAGAAGTAAGAAAGAAAGAAGAAAGAAAGTGGAGAGAAAGAAAGACGAAAGAAAGAAAGAAGAAAGAAAGAAGAAAGAAAGAAGTAAGAAATAAAGAAAGAATAAAGAAAGATAGAAGAAAGAAAGTAGAAAGAAAGACAAAAGAAAGAAGAAAGAAAGAAGAAAGAAAGAAGGAAAGAAGAAAGAAAGAAAGAAGAAAGAAAGAAGTAAGAAAGAAGTAAGAAAGAAAGAAAGAAAAAAGAAAGAGAGAAGAAAGAAAGTAGAAAGAAAGAAGAAAGTATGACAGAAGAAAGAATGAAGAAAGAAAGAAGTAAGAAAGTAGTAAGAAAGAAGTAAGAAAGAAGAAAGGAAGAAGGAAGAAAGAAAGAAGAAAGAAAGAAGTAAGAAAGAAAGAAGAAAGAAGGAAAGAAGAAAGAAGAAAGAAAAAAGAAAGACAGAAAGAAGAAAGAAAGAAGAAAGAAAGAGAGAAGAAAGAAAGAAGAAAGAATGAAAGAAGAAAGCAAGAAAGAAGAAGAAAGAAAGAAGAAAGAAAGAAGAAAGATAAAAGAAAGAAAGAAGAAAGAAGGAAAGAAGAAAGAAAGAAGTAAGAAAGAAGTAAGAAAGAAAGAAGAAAGAAAGACGGAAGAAAGAAGAAGGAAAGAAGAAAAAAAGAAGTAAGAAAGATGAAAGAAACAAATAAGAAACAAGTAAGAAAGAAAGAAATAAGAAAGAAAGATGAAAGAAAGAAAGAAGAAGGAAAGAAGAAAGAAAGAAAGAAGAAAGAAAGAAGAAAGAAGAAAGAAGAAAGAAGAAAGAAGAAAGAAGAAAGAAGAAAGAAGAAAGAAGAAAGAAGAAAGAAGAAAGAAGAAAGAAGAAAGAAGAAAGAAAGAAGAAAGAAAGAAAGAAGAAAGGAAGAATGATGAAAGAAAGAATAAAGAAAGAAAGAAAGAAAGAAGAAAGAAAGAAGAAAGAAAGAAGAAAGAAAGAAGAAAGAAAGAATAAAGAAAAAAGAAAGAAAGAAGAAAGGAGAAAGAAAGAAGAAAGAAAGAAAGAAAGAAAGAAGAAAGAAAGAAGAAAGATAGAAAAAAGAAAGAAGAAAGAAAGAAGTAAGATAGAAGTAACAAAGAAGTAAGAAAGAAGTAAGGAAGAGTTAAGAAGTAAGAAAGAAAGAAGAAAGAAAGAAAGAAGAAAGAAGAAGGAAAGAAGAAAGAAAGAAAGAAAGAAAGATAGAAAGAAAGAAAGAAAGAAAGAAATAAAGAAGGAAAGAAAGAAAGAAAGAAAGAAAGAAAGAAAGAAAGAAAGAAAGAAAGAAAGAAAGAAAGAAAGAATATAGAAAGAAGAAAGAAGGAAGAAAGAAAGAAAGAAGGAAAAAAAAGAAGAAAGAAAAAGAAAGAAAGAAGAAAGAAAGAATGAAAGAAGAAAGAAAGAAGAAAGAAGTAAGAAAGGAGTAAGAAATAAGTAAGAAAGAAAGAAGATAGAAGGAAAGAAGAAAGAAGAAAGAAGAAAGAAAGAAAGAAGAAAGAAGGAAGATTTAAGAAAGAAAGAAGAAAGAAAGAAAGAAAGAAAGAATAAAGAAAGAAGAAAGAAAGAAGAAAGAAATAAGAAAGAAAAAATAGAGAACAAAGACAGAAGAAAGAAAGAAATAAGAAAGAAAGGAGAAAGAAAGAAGAAACAAAGAAGAAAGAAAGAAGAAAGAATGAAGAAAGAAAGAAGAAAGAAAGAAGAAAGAAAGAAGAAAGAAAGAAGAAAGAAAGAAGAAAGAAGGAAGAAAGAAAGACAAAAGAAAGAAGAAAGAAAGAAGAAAGAAAGAAGAAGGAAAGAAGAAAAAAAAGAAAGAAGAAAAAAAGAAAGGAAAAAGAAAGAAAGAATGAAAGAAGAAAGAAAGAAGAAAGAAGGAAGAAAGAAGAAAGAAAAAGAAAGAAAGAAGTAAGAAAGAAGTAAGAAATAAGTAAGAAAGAAAGAAGATATAAAGAAGAAAGAAAGAAGAAATAAAGAAAGAAGAAAGAAGAAAGATTTAAGAAAGAAAGAAGAAAGAAAGAAAGAAAGAAAGAAGAAAGAAAGAAGAAAGAAGAAAGAAAGAAGAAAGAAAGGAGTAAGAAAGAAGTAAGAAATAAAGAAGAAAAAATTAAGAAAGAAGAATGAAAGAAGAAAGAAAGAAGGAAGAAAGAAAGAAGAAAGAAAGAAGAAAGAAAGAAGAAAGAAAGAAGAAAGAAAGAAGAAAGAAAGAAGCAAGAAATAAGTAAGAGAGAAAGAAGAAAGAAAGAATAAATAAATAAATAAAGAAAGAAAGAAAGAAAGAAAGAAGAAAGAAAGAAGATAGAAAGAAGAAAGAAAGAAAGAAAGAAAGAAAGAAGAAAAAAAGAAAGAAGAGAGAAAGAAATAAAAAAGAAAGAAAGAGAGAAGAAAGAAAGAAAGAAGAAAGAATGAAAGAAGAAAGAAAGATGTAAGAAAGAAGTAAGAATGAAAGAAGAAAGAAAGAAGAAAGAAAGAAAAAGACAAAAGAAAGATGAAGGAAGGAAGAAAGAAAGAAGAATGAAAGATAGAAGAAAGAAAGAAGAAAGAAAGAATGAAGAAAGAAAGAAGAAAGTAAGAAGAAAGAAATTAGAAAGAAAGAAGGAAGAAAGAAATAAGAAAGAAGTAAAAAAGACGTAAGAAAGAAGAAGGAAATAAGAAAGAAAGAATAAGGAAAGAAGAACGAAAGAAGTAAAAAGAATAAAGAAAGAAGAAAGAAAGAAGAAAGAAAGAAAGAATAAATAAAGAAAGAAGAAAGAAATAAGAAAGAATTAGGAAAGAAAGAAAGAAAAAAGAAAGAAGAGATAAAGAAAGAAAGAAGAAAGAAAGAAGAAAGAAAGAAGAAATAAGAAAGAAAGAAATAAAGAAGATAGAAAGAAGAAAGAAAGAAGAAAGAAAGAAAGAAGAAAGAAAGAATAAAGAAAGAAGAAAGAAAGAAGAAAGTAAGAAGAAAGAAAGAAGAAAGAAAGAAGAAAGAAAGAAAGAAGGAAGAAAGAAAGCATAAAGAAAGAAGAAAGAAAGAAGAAAGAAAGACGAAAGAAAGAAGAAAGGAAGAAGTGAGAAAGAAGTAAGAAAGAAGTAAGAAAGAATTAAGAAAGAAGTAAGAAAGAAGTAAGAAAGAAAGAAGAAAGAAAGAAGAAAGAAAGAAGAATGAAAGAAAGAAGAAAGAAAGAAGAAAGAAAGAAGAAATAAAGAAGACAGAGAGAAGAAAGAAGAAAAAAAGAAAGAAGTAAGAACAAAGTAAGAAAGAAAGAAGAAAGAAAGAAGAAAGAAGGAAGAAAGAAAGAAGAAAGAAAGAAGAAAGAAAGAAGAAAGAAAGAAGAAAGAAAGAAGAAATAAAGAAAGAAGACAGAAAGAAAGAAGAAAGAAAGACAAAGAATGAAGAGAGAAAGAATGAAGAAAAAAAGAAAGAAGAAAGAAAGAAGAAAGAAAGAAGAAAGGAGAAAGAAAGAAGAAAGAAGAAGAAAGAAAGAAGAAAGAAAGAAGAAAGAAAGAAGAAAGAAGAAAGAAGAAAGAAAGAAAGAAGAAAGAAAGAAGAAAGAAAGAAGAAAGAAAGAAAGAAGAAAAGAAAGAAGAAGAAGAAAGAAGAAAGAAGAAGAAGAAGAAAGAAGAAAGAAGAAAGAAGAAAGAAGAAAGAAGAAAGAAGAAAGAAGAAAGAAGAAAGAAGAAAGAAGAAAGAAGAAAGAAGAAAGAAGAAAGAAAGAGAAAGGAAGAATAGGAAGAATAAAGAAAGAAAGAAGAAAGAAAAAGAAGAAAGGAAGAAGAAAGGAAGAAAGAAGAAAGAAAGAATGCAGTAAGAAAGAAGAGAGAAAGAAGAAAAAAAGAAGAAAGAAAGAAAGAAGAAAGAAAGAAGAAAGAAAGAAAGAAAGAAGAAAGAAAGAAGAAAGACAGAAGAAAGAAAGAAGAAAGAAGAAGAAAGAAAGAAGTAAGAAAGAATTAAGAATGAAGTTATAAAGAAGTAAGAAAGAAAGAAGAAAGAAGGAAGAAAGAAGAAAGAAAAAAGAAAGAAAGAAGAAAGGAGAAAGAGGAAAGAGGAAAGAAAGAAAGAAAGAAAGAAAGAAAGAAAGAAAGAAAGAAAGAAAGAAAGAAAGAAAGAAAGAAAGAAAGAAAGAAAGAAAGAAAGAAAGAAAGAAAGAAAGAAAGAAAGAGAAAGAAAGAAAGAAAGAAAGAAGAAAGAAATAAAGAAAGAAAGAGAAAGAAAGAAAGAAAGAAAGAAAGAACTAAGAAAGAATGAAGAAAGAAAGAAGAAAGAAAGAAGAGAGAAAGAAGAAAGAAAGAAAGAAAGAAAGAAGAAAGTAAGAAAGCAGAAAGAAGATAGAAGAAAGAAGAAAGAATATAGCAAGAAAGAAAGAATATAAGAAGAAAGAAGTAAGAAAGAAGTGGCGTTGTCCTGGGCTGTGCCGGCAGCTGTGCTCTCTACCCATCCAGTCTAAGGGACTGGCACTTTATTCCCAGCATCTTGAAGGTTTTAGGTCTTGTAGCAGCTTCTCGTATTTGCGCCGTCTCTGCGTGTTTGCGCAGAGTTTGGTCGTTTCTCTCTTTTCTAGGCGTGAAGCAAAGTGGAAAGCTGGGTATCGGCAGCTCAGCTCCTCTGGCAAGGTGAGCACGGAGCCGTGGTGGGTGCGAGAGGAGCGTGGGGCCAGGGTTTCGTTCAAAGAGCTACAGTTCTTTGTTTCTCGCCGTCTTAGGCGTCTCAAGCGATGAGGGTTTGTGACCGCGCCCGCGCCACGACACGCCGACCGGACCGCCCTGGAACTCAGCAGGAGGTGGGTGTTGCGGAAGGGGTTGGCGTTTGCCCCGTGGCGCCGTGTGCCGGCGCGGCTTAGCGAGCGTGTGCTTTCTCGTGTTTCTGCAGGCGCTGAAGAGGAAGCCGGCGACGCAGGAAGACGCCCATTGGCACACGTGGCGTTTTCCTCTGCTGAAGATGGGTTTGGTCCCTCGGCCCTCTGAAAGCTAAGTGGAGGCGCGAGGGCTGGAAAGGGGCTGGGAATCGCAGGGACGGGGGGTTTAGCTCTGCTAAGGGCAAGGGCCGTCAGGAACCGTGCCCTTGGCGCGGGTGAAGGGCCCGGGGACCTTCACCGTGCGATGCCAGCGTGTGCCGGGCAGGGCAGCTCCAGCCTGCGTCTGCGTTGTGGTGTAGTTCGGGAAGCCTGCCTTGCGCCTGTCAGACGATCCTGGGGTCTCGTTGCGTTCGAGGGGCACGAAAGGCATCTCGGGTGCCATCCCGGCATCTGGAACGCCGGTGCCGATCGCGTAGAGCCGATTGGGCGCTTGATGTGTATATTGTATAGTGTGTGTTGTTGTGTAATTATGGTGTTTATAGTGTTTATTGATTTTAAGTGTCATTTTTAAGTTTTGGTGGATGTAGTATTTTGTATATTGTATAGTGTGTGTTGTTGTGTTATTATGGTGCTTGTCGTGTTTCTGATTTGTATATTGTATAATTACACAACACCACACACTATACAATATACAAATCAATAAACATGACAAACACCATAATTACACAACAACACCTCCTGCTGAGTTCCAGGGCGGTCCGGTCGGTGTGTCGTGGCGCGGGCGCGGTCACAAACCCTCATCGCTCGTGACGCCTAAGACGGCGAGAAGCAAATGAACTGTAGTGCTTGGGACAAACCATAAAGTTGCCACTTTCCCCTTCATCACCCACAATACAAAATCACATACACAATAATGAGCACTCATAAGGGTTGTCCGTCGTAGTTCCCTAGCCATTGCTCTACTTGATGGAGTTCTGGGAGTTAGATTTGAATGATCTACCAGGGTTCACCGCATACTGCAAAGGTTCTGTGGACAACACACTGTTCTGTGGGTGATCAGGGAGGCCATGAGCCACCCTGTAGCTTGAAAGACACTCTGCCTTATGGTCCTGCTGCTTCCTTCAGAAATGCTAAAACTCCACCTACAGATACGAGATGCTCATCCTTACCCCTGGTAGATAACCTGAGCATCCTAGGAGGAGAGATTATATTAGCAACTTGTTACACACCAATAGAAACCAAGAATTAACACCCCATCTCCATTGCAATCAGGAATTTAGGGAAAATAACAAGTACCAGGAATTGATTCAATAAATGAAAAATAGTTACAAACATACTTTCAACTACATCTGCTATTGAAACTTTTCTGATCCTGAAGGTCCTACCTCAAACAGACATCTCCACTTCTCCAAACACACCCACCCATGTAGCTTAAACAGCTCAAAAGCTGCTGACTGCTAAAGGAGCAGCACCCAAGCAGCCCAGGAGCAGAATGAGCTTCCCTACCTAGGGACTGGGGCTCAAATACCCTGAGGCCCGCCCACCCCTTCCCACAATCCCCTGGGAAAGGGGAGGGGTCAATCACCCCAGGCCCCACCCACCACCCTTATCAAATCACCTGGACCCTCACTGGAAGTGACAGCACCTGCACTCCTGTCGGGCTCTGTCAGACACTGTTGGTTTTTGTGAAGCCCTGTGAGACCTCTTTGGGGTCTGTCAGGCTCTATCAGGTTTTGATGGGGTCTGTAGGGCTCTGTGGAGACCTGTTGGGGTCTGCTGAGCCCTGTCAAGATTTCTCAGGCTCTGTTGAGACCCCCAGGGCTCTGTCATACACATTGATGCTCTATCAGGAACTGACAAGATTTGTCAGGCCCTGACAGGTCCTGTTGGGCTCTTCCAAGCTTTGTCAGGCTCTGTAAGGATCCGTCAAGCTCTCTCAGGCCCTGCCTGGCTCTGTTGGTCTTTCTTGAGCTTTGCCTGCCCCTGTCATGCCCTGTCAGGTACATGGCTCGGCAGCGGAGGGGAAGGAGTTGTAGGTCTGTAGGCCACACCCCCTGCAGGGAGCCCACCAATGGGGGTGGAAGTGGGGGTCAAGTGGGAGGAGCCCAGCTGGGAGGGTGGGGTGCTTGGAAAGGGGGTGGGCCTGGTTGGGGCACACCCCTTCGAGAAGGCACATTGGGGAGAGCTTGGGAGGGAGGTGGGGTTGGCAGTGGCCCCGCCCACATCTTCAGCCCCACCCTCAACCCTAAACCCCACCCCCAAATCCTTCACTGGAAATGGAACAAACCACATGCTTAAGGTTTTTTTACATTATTTAATTTTATTGGGTGAGAATTGGCCCCAAAACCAGGTTAAAATCCCCCAACATGGCCCTGGGGGAGCAATGTCAGGATGGCAGCGGCACAGCGCTGATCTTTTCCAAGATGGCCGTCAGGGGTAAACAGAGTCACAGGCCCCACCACCCACCTTGGGCCCCACCCCAGAATGGCTGCCCTAGGCAGGCCCCGCCCACCTCAGCCCCACCCTTCCAGCACAGGCTTAGCAGCCATGACAGTCATGGCCCCGCCCACCAGCAGGGACACAGCAGCCGAGATGGCCACGCCCATCAGGGCAGCCATCTTCTTCCCATGGGCAGGGTGCAGGGCCACAGGGCCAGCCAATGGGAGCAGCCAATACAGCCGGGAGCTGCCGCCTGAGCACGGCGCAGACCTACAGCCCCTCCGGCAGTGCCAGCATGGTTGCCAGCCCTCCCCCCGCCCCAACCATCTTGGATTCCAAGCAGGGTGGCGCCCAGCAGCCATGCTGTCCTCATTTTGTTGTGCACAGGGCCCCGTGCAGCATCGCAACCCAGGACAGCTGGTGGGGTGAGGGGACCCAGGAATGTCGATCTATGGGCGGAATGCAGAAGCTGTGGGATGCTACATATCAATGGGGCAGAGTGCTGAAAGTATATGGTGCTGCAGAGCAGTGCTGTGGATGTATAGGGCAGACCAGATGTGTGGGGCACTGTGGGGCACTGCTGTGGGTCTATGGGGCAGGGTACAGGAGCTACAGTGTGCTGTAGGGCAGAACTGCTGGCGTATGGGCTCGTGGGAAGAAGCTATGGTGTTTTCTGGGACAGTGTTGTTGATCTATAGGGCAGAGGAACTATGTGGTGCTGTAGGGTTACACTGTGGGTCTATAGGGCAGAGTGAACAAGATATGGGGTGCTGTGGGACAGCACTGTGTGTCTATGAGGCAGAGTGGAGATACAGGGTGCTGTGGAGCAGTGCTGTCCATTTATGTGGCAGAGTAAAAGCAGCTATGGGGTGCAGTGACTCTATAGGGCAGAGGGGCTATGAGCTGCTGTGGGTCACTGTGTGGGTCACTCACCTGTAAGGGGTTCACCCTCTTCAGGGGTGTTTCACCCCACAACAACCCCATTGACCCCACTGACCCCACAGCCCCCCACACCCACCCCATAGACCCTTGTGACCCACCCATAGTGGGCAGTGCAGGCGTAGTCAGGAGGGAAGGGGGGTCAGGTGGACAGAGGTGTAGGGTGCTGTGGGGCAGCACTTTGCACCAATGGGGCAGAACGCAGCACCTACAGGCTGCTGTGGGGCAGCTCTCTGGGTCTAAGGGGCAGAGTAGAGTCCTGTGGGGCAGCACTGTGGGTCTATGGGGAAGAGTAGAGTCACTATGGGGTGCTGTGGGGCACTCCTGTGGATGTATGGGGCAGAGTACAGGAGCTATATGGTGCTGTGGGGCAGTACTGGGCATCTACAGAGCAGAGTGCAGGAGCCATGGGGTGCTGTGGGGCACTCCTGTGGATGTATGGTGCAGAGTACAGGAGTTATATGGTGCTGTGGGGCAGTACTGGGCATCCATGGGGCAGAGTGCAGGAGCAATGGGGTGTTGTGAGGCAGTGTTGTGGGTCTATGGAGCAGAGTGTAGGAGCTATGGGGCATTGTGGGGCAGTACAGTGGGTCTATAGGCCAGAGGAGCTATAGGGTGCTGTGGGACAGCACTGTGGATCTGTGGGGCAGAGTACAGGAGCTATACGGTGCTGTAGGGCAGCACTCTGCACCCATGGGGCAGAGTGGAAGACATATGAGGTACTCTGTGGCACTGCTGTAGACATATGGGGCAGAGTGGAGAAGCCATGGGGTGCTGTGGGATAGCAAGCAGGAGCCATAGGGTGCTGTGGGGCAGTGTTGTGGATCCATAGGGCAGAGTGGAGGTGCTATGGGGCACTGTGGGTCAGCGTGTGGTTCACTCACCTGCAGGGCGTTCAGCCTCTTCAGGGGTGTTTCACCCCACAACAACCCCATTGACCCCACAGCCCCCCTGACCCCTACACCGCCCCATAGACCCTTGTGATCCCCACCCCCCCGCCCCATCCCTGCCATGGTGTGCAGTGGAGATGTGGCCAGCCGGAGGAGGTGGGGGGGGTCTCACAGTCAGCAGGAGTGCAGTGGGAGGGCACGCGGTCAGCCGGGGGGCCAGGGGGGCACAGTCAGCCGGAGTTGGGGTGGGCACGCGGCCAGCCAGAGTTGGGGGGGGGGGGTGTCCATCAGTCAGAGGGGGGGGCGGGGGGGGGGGGGCACGCGGCCAGCCAGAGTTGGGGAGGCGGTCAGCCGGAGCAGGGGGCGTGGTCAGCCGGAGGGGGCGTGGCCAGGCTGCCTTCGCTGTTCTCTGCGCAGGAGCTGCAGTGGGAAAGGGAAGGAAAGGGCCGTTATTTGTGTCACAGTCCTGGGAAACAGCCCCAAATCCCCCCGCTTCAACATTAACCGAGTGAGCAAATTAACTGCCAAAAAAATGGATCTTGAAAGCTTCTTTGAGCACAAATTATCCTAAAAACAGCCCCAAAATGAAGTAAATTGAATTTGAGATCAAACAGCCTTAAAAATATCAAAAACCCGCCCAAATATGGTCCCTCACAGCTTTATATAATAAGATATATATGTAAAAATAGATTAGATACATTACATAGTAATTATACATATTTATATAATATATATTAATATTTAATGAATATCATTATTACAATAGTATGTTATAGATATCATCATTATATTATGCCATTATATATTAATTATAAATTTATATATTAATTATAAATTACATTAAATAATATCAACGAATATTAGTTGATCAGTTAATTATATCAGATTATATATTATATATATTTCTACTACTCATCATATTATATCATTTATAGTAGTATATTACTATATTGATTTTATCTATATATTTAATATTAAATTAAAATTAATTTTAATAATTTAAATTAAATTAAAATATATAAATAATTTTTAAAATACAATGTAAACGATTAAGTGGGTTTAGGGAGGTGGCGACCAATCAGCGCCTTTCTCTCCTCAGAGGCAGCGACCAATCAGCGCCTTTCTCCCCTCAGACGCAGCGACCAATCCGCGCCTTTCTCCCCTCAGACGCAGCGACCAATCAGCGCCTTTCTCTCCCTCGGAGACAGCCGAGCGGGGCAGAGCCAGCGGAGGCTTTCCCACCAGACGGCACCGGCCAATCAGCGAGCGTCTCCTCGGCCCCCTCAGCGTGAGGGGAGAACGGGACGGGGGAGACAAAATGGCGGCGGGTTAAAAAAGCCGAATATGTTCCCGCTTAAATATTAATTCAGTAAATTATAAATAAATAGATAGATTTTTTAAAGCTTTTTTTGGGGCCAAATCAGCACCAGATCTGGGACCCCCAGCTCTAGACACGTTCAATAAAGTGAATTCAGCCCTAAAACCCCCTCAGAAAGCAACGAAATGCCCCTCCCGAGTTTAAACACAATAACTTACACACTTATTTCAACAACTATTGAAATTATTTTAACAATTAATAATTTAAATAATTAAGCGGCTTTAGGAGCCTCAGAACTGCCCAAAATGCTCAAAAAAACCCTCATAAAACCTCAAAAAGCCCCGTTTAAATATAATAATTTAAATTAATAAGCGGTTAAAAGAAAAAAACGCATTTGGACTCGCAATCCTGGGAAACAGCCCCAAATCTCCCCCCGGGCTTTAAATATTAATCTATTGTATAAATTCTTATCAATAAGTAGATTCAAAAAACTTTAAAGTCGCAAATCGGCCCCTCAAACTTTAAAGGCATTAAATAAACCTTTTTAAAAGCCGATTTAGACCCAAACGGCCCCAAAATGGCTCCTCACAGCGCTAAATAATTGAAAAAATTCAGCGTCTTCAGGAGCCTCGAACCGCCCGCACAGCAGCTCAGTGAAATGAAACCGCGAAAAGCGCCGTTGAAGTGCCAGAGTTTAAATAAATCGGCTGTTTTTAAAAGCCGAATTGGGCTGTAAAACCCCTTCTTTCTTTCTTTCTTTCTATCTTTCTTTCTTTCTGTCTTTCTTTCATTTTAATTTTTTTCTTTCTTTCTTTTTTCTTTCTCTCTTCTTTCTATCTTTCTTTTTTCTATCTTTCTTTCTTTTTTTTTAGTTTCTTTCTTCCTTTCTTCTTTCATTCTTTCTTCTTTCTTTCTTCTTTCTTTCTTTCTTCTTTCTTTCTTTCTTCTTTCTTTCTTTCTTTCTTTCTTTCTTTCTTTCTTTCTTTCTTTCTTTCTTTCTTTCTTTCTTTCTTTCTCTCTTTCTTTCTTTCTTTCTTTCTTTCTTTCTTTCTTTCTTTCTTTCTTTCTTTCCTACTTTCTTTCTTCCTTTCTTGCCTAATTTCTTTCCTACTCTCTATATTTCTTTCTTTCTTTCTTCTTTCTCTCTTTCTTTCTATTTCTTTTTTAATTTCTTAATTTCTTTTTCTTTCTTTCTTTTACCTTTCGTCTTTCTTTCTTTTTTCCTTCTTTCTTTTTTCTTTCTTTCCTCCTTATTTCTTTCTTTCTTACTTTCTTTCTTTCTTTCTTTTTAATTTCTAACATTCTTTATTTTTCTTTTTTTTCTTTTCCTTTCTTTCGTCTTTCTTTCTTTCTTTTTTCTTTCTTTCATCTTTCTTTCTTTCTTTTTTCTTTCTTTCTTCTCTCTTTCTTCTTTCTTTCTTCTTTCTTTCTTCCTTCTTTCTTTTTCCTTTCTTTCTTTCTTCTTTCTTCTTTTTTCTTCTTTCTCTCTTCTTTCATTCTTCTTTCTTTCTTTCTTCTTTCTTTCTTTCTTCTTTCTTTCTTACTTCTTTCTTCTTTCTTCATTCTCTCTTCTTTCTCTCTTATATCTTTATTCTTTCTTTCTTCTTTCTTCTCTCTTTCTTCTTTTTCTTTCTCTCTTTCTTCTCTCTTTCTTCTTTCTTTCTTCTTTCTTTCTTCTTTCTTTCTTGCTTCTTTCTTACTACTTTCTTACTTCTTTCTTACTTCTTTCTTTTTTCTTCTTTCTTACTTCTTTCTTCTTTCTTACTTCTTTCTTACTTCTTTATTCTTTCTTTCTTTTTTCTTTCTTTCTTTCTTATTTCTTTCTTCTTTCTATCTTCTTACTTTCTTCTTTCTTTCTTCTTCTTTCTTACTTCTTTCTTTCTTCTTTCATTCTTTCTTTCGTCTTTGTTTCTCCTTTCTTTCTTCTGTCTTTCTTCTTTATTTCTTTCTTCTTTCTTTCTTCTTTATTTCTTTCTTCATTCATTCTTTCTTTCTTTCTTCATTCTTCATTTATTCTTTCTTTCTTTCTTCTTTCTTTCTTCTTTCTTTCTTTTTTCTTTCTTTCTTTCTTCTTTATTTCTTCTTTCTTTCTTTCTTCTTTCTTTCTTCTTTCATTCTTCTTTCTTTCTTACTTCTTACTTCTTACTTCTTTCTTAATTCTTTCTTTCTACTTTCTTACGTATTTAGTTCTTCTTTCTTTTTTCTTTCTTTCTTCTTTCTTTCTTCTTTCTTTCTTCTTTCTTTCTTTCTTCTTTCTTTCTTCTTTCTTCTTTCTTTCTTCTTTCTTCTTTCTTTCTTCTTTCTTTCTTATTACTTTCTTTCTTACTTCTTTCTTATTTCTTTCTTACTTCTTTCATACTTCATTCTTTCTTCTTTCTTTCTTCTTTCTTCTTTCTTTCTTCTTTCTTTCTTTTTTCTTTCTTCCTTCTTCCTTTCTTCTTTATTTCTTTCTTCTTTCTTTATTCTTTCTTTCGTCTTTCTTTCTTCTTTCTTTCTTCTTTCTTTCTTTCTTCTTTCTTTCTTTCTTTCTTTCTTTCTTTCTTTCTTTCTTTCTTTCTTTCTTTCTTTCTTTCTTTCTCTCTTATTTCTTACTTCTTTATTTCTTATTTCTTTCTTCATTCTTTCTTTCTTCTTTCTTTCTTCTTTCTTTCTTCTTTCGTACTTTCTTCTTCCTTTCTTCTTTCTTTCTTACGTCTTCCTTCTTTCTTTCTTCTTTCTTCTTCCTTTCTTTCTTCTTTCTTTCTTAATTCTCTCTTCTTTCTTTCTTCTTTCTTTCTTTCTTTCTTCTTTCTTTCTTCTTTCTTCTTTCTTCTTACTTCTTTCTTTCTTTCTTCTTTATTTCTTACTTCTTACTTCTTTCTTACTTCTTTCTTACTTCTTTCTTACTTCTTTGTTACTTCTTTCTTATTTATTTCTTTCTTCTTTCTTTTTCTTTCCTTCTTCGTTCTTTCTTCTTTCTTTCTTTCTTCTTTCTTTCTTTCTTCTTTCTTTCTTCTTTCTTTTTCTTCTTTATTTCTTTCTTCTTTCTTTCTTCTTTCTTTCTTCTTTCTTTCTTCTTTCTTCTTTTTTCTTCTTTCATTCTTTCTTCTTTATTTCTTCTTTCTTTCATTATTTCTTCTTTCTTTCTTCTTTCTTTCTTCTTTCTTTGTTCTTTCTTTCTTACTTCTTTCTTACTTCTATCTTATTTCTTTCTTTCTTCTTTCTTTCTTCTTTCTTTCTTTCTTTCTTCTTTAATTATTTATTCTTTCTCTCTTCTTTCTTTCTTCATTCTTCCTTTCTTCTTTCTTTCTTCTTTCTTTCTTCTTTCTTCTCTCTTTCTTCTTTCTTTCTTTCTTCTTTCTTTCTTCTTTCTTCTTCCTTTCTTCTTTCTTTCTTACTTCTTTCTTTCTTACTTCTATCTTCTTTATTTCTTACTTCTTTCTTACTTCTTTCTTTCTTCTTTCTTTCTTCTTTCTTCTTTCTTTTTTTCTTCTTTCTTTCTTACTTCTTTCTTACTTATTTCTTTCTTCTTTCTTTCTTCATTCTTTCTTTCTTCTTTCTTTCTTCTTTCTTTCTCTCTTCCTTCTTTCTTCTTTCTTTCGTCTTTCTTTCTTCTTTCTTTCTCCTTTCTCTCTTTCTACTTTCTTTCATCTTTCTTTCTTCTTTCTTTCTTCTTTACATCTTATTTCTTTTTTTCTTCATTCTTTCTTTCTTCATTCTTTCTTCTTTCTTTCTTCTTACTTTCTTTCTTTTTTCTTTCTTCTTTCTTTCTTCTTTCTTTCTTCTTTCATTCTTCTTTCTTTCTTCTTTCTTTCTTACGTCTTTCTTCTTTCTTTCTTCTTTCTTTCTTCTTTCTTTCTTCTTTCTTCTTCTTTCATTCTTCTTTCTGCTTTCTTCTTTCTTTCTTTCTTCTTTCTTTCTTCTTTCTTTCTTCTTTCCTTCTTCCTTCTTTATTTCTTCTTTCTTTCTGCTTTCTTTCTTCTTTCTTTCTTCTTTCTTTCTATCTACTTTCTTTCTTCTGTCTTCTTTCTTTCTTTCTTCTTTCTTTCTTACTTCTTACTTCTTTCTTACATCTTTCTTACTTCTTTGTTACTTCTTTCTTCTTTCTTTCTTAAATCTTTCTTATTTCTTTCTTACTTCTTTCTTTCTTCTTTCTTTCTTTCTTCTTTCTTTCTTTCTTCTTTCTTACTTCTTTCTTTCTTCTTTCTTTCTACTTTCTTCTTTCTTTCTTACTTCTTATTTCTTACTTACTTTCTTCCTTCTTACTTTCTTCTTTCTTTCTTTCTTCTTTCTTTCTTCTTTTTTTCTTTCTTCTTTCTTTCTTCTTTCTTTCTTACTTCTTTCTTCTTTCTTTCTACTTTCTTCTTTCTTTCTTTCTTATTTCTTTCTTCTTTCTTTCTTCCATCTTTCTTCTTCTTTCTTCTTTCTTTCTTCTTTCTTCTTTCTTCTTTCTTCTTTCTTCTTTCTTCTTTCTTCTTTCTTCTTTCTTACTTTCTTCTTTCTTTTTTCTTTATTTCTCATTTCTTCCTTTTTTCTTTCTTTCTTTCTTCTTTATTTCTTCTTTCTTTTTTAGGTCGTCCTTCTTTCTTTCTTCTTTCTTTCTTCTTTCTTTCTTTCTTCTTTCTTTCTTTCTTCTTTCTTTCTTCTTTCTTTCTCCTTTCCTTCTTCCTTCTTTCTTTCTTATTTCTTTCTGCTTTCTTTCTTCTTTCTTTCTTCTTTCTTTCTTGTTTCTTTCTTCTTTATTTCTTTCTTACTTTCTTTCTTCTTTATTTCTTCTGTCTTCTTTCTATCTTTATTCTTTCATTCTTCTTTCTTTCTTCTTTATTTCTTCTTTCTTTCTTCTTTATTCTTTCTTTCTTACTTCTTACTTCTTTGTTTCTTTCTTCCTTCTTTCTTTTTTCTTTCTTTCTTTCTTTTTTCTTTCTTTCTTCTTTCTTTCTTCTTTCTTTCTTCTTTCTTTCATCTTTATTTCTTCTTTCTTTCTTCTTTATCTCTTTCTACTTTCTCTCTTCTTTCTTTCTTCTTTGTTTCTCTCTTCTTTCTTTCTTTCTTCTTTCTTTCTTCATATTTCTTTTTTCTTTCTCTCTTCTATATTTCTTCTTTCTTTCTTACTTCTTTCTTCTTTCTTTCTTTCTTCTTTCTTCTTTCTTTCTTTCTTCTTTCTTCTTTCTTTCTTTCTTTTTTCTATCTTCTTTCTTTCTTCTTTCTTTCTTCTTTCTTTCTTCTTTCTTCTTTCTTCTTTCTTCTTTCTTCTTTCTTCTTTCTTTATCTCTTTCTACTTTCTCTCTTCTTTCTTCTTTGTTTCTCTCTTCTTTCTTTCTTTCTTCTTTCTTTCTTCATATTTCTTTTTTCTTTCTCTCTTCTTTATTTCTTCTTTCTTTCTTACTTATTTCTTCTTTCTTTCTTTCTTCTTTCTTTATTCTTTATTTCTTATTTCTTTCTTTCTTCTTTCTTTCTTCTTTATTTCTTATTTCTTTCTTTATTTCCTCTTTCTTTCTTCTTTCTTTCTTTTTTCTTTCTTCTTTCTTTCTTCTTTCTTTCTTCTTTCTTCTTTCTTCTTTCTTCTTTCTTCTTTCTTGTTTCTTCTTTCTTCTTTCTTCTTTCTTCTTTCTTCTTTCTTCTTTCATTCTTCCTTCTTTCTTTCTTCTTTCTTTCTGCTTGCTTTCTTTCTTCTTTCTTTCTTCTTTCTTTCTTGTTTCTTTCTTCTTTCTTTCTTTATTCTTCATTTCTTCTTTCTTTCTTGTTTCTTTATTTTTTCATTCTTACTTTCTTCTTTCTTTCTTTCTTCTTTCTCCTTTATTTCTTCATTCTTTCTTTCTTTCTTCTTTTTCTTTCTTTCTTCTTTCTTATTTCTTTCTTATTTCTTTCTTCACTCTTTCTTCCTTCTTCATTCTTTCTTCTATCTTTCTTTCTTCTTTCTTTCTTCTTTCTTCTTTCTTTCTTACTTCTAACTTCTTTCTTTCTTCCTTCCTTCTTTCTTTCTTCTTTCTTTCTTTCTTCTTTCTTTCTTATTTCTTTCGTCTTTCTTTCTTCTTTCTTTCTTCTTTCTCTCATTCTACTTTCTTTCTGCTTTCTTTCTTCTTTTTTTCTTATTTCTTTCTTTCTTCTTTCTTTCTTTCTTCTTTCTTTCTTCTTTCTTTCTTCCTTCTTTATTTCTTCTTTCTTTCTTTTATCTTTCTTCTTTCTTTCTTCTTTCTTTCTTTCTTCTTTCTTTCTTTCTTTTTTCTTTCTTCTTTCTTACTTCTTTCTTTCTTCTTTCTTCTTTCTTTCTTCTTTCTTTCTTTCTTCTTTCTTTCTCACTTCTTTCTTCTTTCTTTATTTTTTCTTCTTTCTTTCTTCTTTCTTTCTTTCTTCTTTCTTTCTTCTTTCTTCCTTCTTTCTTTCTTCTTTCTTCTTTCTTTCTTTCTTCTTTCTTTCTTCTTTCTTTCTTCTTTCTTTCTTGCTTCTTTCTTACTTCTTTCTTACTTCTTTTTACTTCTTTCTTACTACTTCCTTACTTCTTTCTTATTTCTTTATTTCTTCTTTCTTTCTTCTTTCTTACTTCTTTCTATCTCCTTTCTCTGTTTCTTTCTTTCTTTCTTCTTTCATTCTTTTCTTTCTTTCTTTTTTCTTTCTTCATTCTTTCTTTCTTCTTTCTTTCTTCTTTCTTTCTTTCTTTCTTCTTTCTTTCTTCTTTCTTTCTTACTTCTTTCTTCTTTATATCTTCTTTCTTCTTTCTTTCTTTATTCTTTCTTTCTTCTTTCTTTCTTCTTTCTTTCTTTCTTCTTTCTTTCTTCTTTCTTTCTTCTTTCTTTCTTCTTTCTTTCTTACTTCTTTCTTTCTTCTTTCTTCTTTCTTTCTTACTTCTAACTTCTTTCTTTCTTCCTTCCTTCTTTCTTTTTTCTTTCTTTCTTTCTTCTTTCTTTCTTCTTTCTTTCGTCTTTCTTTCTTCTTTCTTTCTTCTTTCTCTCATTATACTTTCTTTCTGCTTTCTTTCTTCTTTTTTTCTTATTTCTTTCTTTCTTCTTTCTTTCTTTCTTTCTTCTTTCTTTCTTCTTTCTTTCTTTCTTCTTTCTTTCTTTCTTCTTTCTTTCTTTCTTTTTTCTTTCTTCTTTCTTACTTCTTTCTTTCTTCTTTCTTTTTCTTTCTTCTTTCTTTCTTTCTTTCTTCTTTCCTTCTTACTTCTTTCTTCTTTCTTTATTTTTTCTTCTTTCTTTCTTCTTTCTTTCTTCTTTCTTCCTTCTTTCTTTCTTCTTTCTTCTTTCTTTCTTTCTTCTTTCTTTCTTCTTTCTTTCTTCTTTCTTTCTTGCTTCTTTCTTACTTCTTTCTTAATTCTTTCTTACTTCTTTCTTACTACTTTCTTACTTCTTTCTTTTTTCTTTCTTTTTTCTTTCTTTCTTCCTTCTTTCATTCTTCTTTCTTTCTTTCTTCTTTCTTTCTTCATTCTTTCTTCTTTCTTTCTTCTTTCTTTCTTTCTTCTTTCTTTCTTCTTTCATTCTTACTTCTTTCTTCTTTCTATCTTCTTTCTTCTTTCTTTCTTTCTTCTTTCATTCTTCTTTCTTTCTTCTTTCTTTCTTCTTTCTTTCTTCTTTCTTTCTTCTTTCTTTCTTACTTCTTTCTTACTTCTTTCTTTCTTATTTCTTACTTCTTTCTTACTTCTTTCTTCTTTCTTTCTTTCTTCTTTCTTTCTTCTTGCTTTCTTCTTTCCTTATTCTTCCTTTCTTCTTCTTTTTTCTTCCTTTCTTCTTTCTTTCTTCTTTCTTTCTTCTTTCTTTCTTCTTTCTTTCTTATTTCTTTCTTCTTCCTTTCTTCTGTCTTTCTTCTTCCTTTCTTATTTCTTTCTTCTTTCTTTCTTCTTTCTTTCTTTCTTCTTTCTTTCTTCTTTCTTTCTTCTTTCTTTTTTCTTTCTTCTTTCTTTCTTCTTTCTTCTTTCTTTCTTTCTCCTTTCTTTCTTCTTTCTTTCTTTCTTCTTTCTTTCTTCTTTCTTTCTTTCTTCTTTCTTTCTTCTTTCCTTCTTCTTTATTTCTTCTTTCTTTCTTCTTTATTTCTTCTTTCTTTCTTCTTTATTTCTTCTTTCTTTCTTCTTTATTTCTTCTTTCTTTCTTTTTTCTTTCATTCTTCTTTCTTACTTCTCTCTTTCTTAATTCTTTCTTCCTCCTTTCTTTATTCTTTCTTTCTTTCTTCTTTCTTTCTTTCTTCTTTCATTCTTCTTTCTTTCTTCTTTCTTTCTTCTTCCTTTCTTACTTCTTTCCTACAACTTATTTCTTTCTTTCTAACTTCTTACTACTTTCTTTCTTACATCTTTCTTCTTTCTTCTTTCTTTCTTCTTTCTTTCGTCTTTCTTTCTTCTTTCTTTCTTTTTCTTTGTTCTTCGTTTCTTTCTTCATTCTTTCTTTCTTCTTTCTTTACTCTTTCTTTCTTTCTTTTTTCTTTCTTCTTTCTTTCTCCTTTCTTTCTTCTTCGTTTCTTTCTTCATTCTTTCTTTCTTCTTTCTTTCTTCTTCCTTTCTTCCTTCTCTCTCTCTTCTTTCTTTCTTCTTTCTTTCCTCTTTCTTTCTTTCTTCTTTCTTTCTTCTTTCATTCTTCTTTCTTTCTTCTTTCTTTCTTCTTCGTTTCTTTCTTCATTCTTTCTTTCTTCTTTCTTTCTTCTTCCTTTCTTCCTTCTCTCTCTCTTCTTTCTTTCTTCCTTCTTTATTTCTTCTTTCTTTCTTTTATCTTTCTTCTTTCTTCTTTCTTTCTTTCTTCTTTCTTTCTTCTTTCTTTTTTCTTTCTTTCTTTCTTCTCTCTTCGTTCTTTCTTCTTTCTTTCTTCTTCTTTCTTCTTTCTTTCTTCTTTCTTCCCTCTTTCTTTCTTTCTTTCTTCTTTTTTCTTACTTCTTTCTTCTTTCATTCTTTCTTTCTTCTTTATTTCATCTTTCTTTCTCCTTTCTTCCTTCCTTCTTCTTTCTTTCTTCTTTCATTCTTTCTTTCTTCTTTCTTTCATCTTTCTTTCTTCTTTTTATGTTCTTTCTTTCTTTCTTTCTTTCTTTCTCTTTCTTTCTTTCCTTCTTTCTTCTTTCTTTCTTCTTTCCTTCTTCTTTCTTTCTTCTTTCTTTCTTCATTCTTTCTTCTTTTTTTCTTTCTTCTTTATTTCTTCTTTCTTTCTTTCTTTTTTCTTTCTTCTTTCTTTTTTCTTTCTTTCTTACTTCTTTCTTACTTCTTTCTTAATTCTTTCTTTCTTCTTTCTTTCTTCCTTCTTTCTTCTTTTTCTTCTTTCATTCTTTCTTTCTTCTTTCTTTCTTCTTTCTTTCTTCTTTCTTTCTTCTCTCTTTCTTTCTTCTTTCTTTCTTCTTTCTACCTTCTCTCTCTCTTTCTTTCTTTCTTCTTTCTTTCTTCTTTCTTACTCCTTTGTTACTTCTTTCTCTCTTCTTTCTTACCTCTTTCTTTCTTCTTTCTTCTTTCTTCTTTCTTTCTTCTTTCTTTCTTCTTTCTTTCTTCTTTCTTATATCTTTCTTTCTTCTTTCTTTCTTACTTCTATCTTTCTTTCTTCTTTCTTCTTTCTTTCTTATTTCTTTCTTTGTTACTTCTTTCCTATTTCTTTCTTCTTTCTTCTTTCTTTCTTTCTTCTTTCTTTCTTCTTTCTTTCTTTCTTTCTTTCTTCTTTCATTCTTTCTTCTTTCTTTCTTCCTTCGTTCTTCATTCTTCCTTTCTTCTTTCTTTCTTTCTTCTTTCTTTCTTCTTTCTTTCTTCATTCTTTCTTTCTTCTTTCTTCCTTCTTTCTTCTTTCTTTCTTCTTTCTTTCTTACTTATTTCTTTCTTTCTTCATTCTTTCTTTCTTCTTTCTTTCTTCTTTAATTTTTCTTTCTTCCGTCTTTCTTTCTTCTTTCTTTCTTCTTTCTCTCTTTCTACTTTCTTTCTTCTTTCTTTCTTCTTTCTTACTTTCTTCTTTCTTTCTTTCTTCTTTCTTTCTTCTTTATTTCTTATTTCTTTCTTTCTACTTTCTTTTTTTCTTTTCTTTCTTCTTTCTTTCTTCCTTCTTTATTTGTTCTTTATTTCTTTTATCTTTCTTCTTTCTTTCTTCTTTCTTTCTTTCTTCTTACTTTCTTTCTTTCTTTCTTATTTCTTTCTTCTTTCTGTCTTCTGTCTTCTTTCTTTCTTTCTTCTTTCTTTCTTCTTTCTTCTTTCTTTCTTCTTTCTTTCTTCTTTCTTTCTTCTTTCTTCTTTCTTCTTTCTTCTTTCTTCTTTCTTCTTTCTTCTTTCTTCTTTCTTTCTTCTTTCTTTCTTTCTTCTTTCATTCTTCTTTCTTTCTTCTTTCTTTCTTAGTTCTTTCTTACTTCTTTCTTTCTTCTTTCTTTCTTCTTTCTTTCTTCTTTCTTTATTCTTCCTTTCTTCTTCCTTTCTTCTTCCTTTCTTTCTTCTTTCTTTCTTTCTTCTTTCCTACAACTTATTTCTTTTTTCTTACTTCTTACATCTTACTTCTTTCTTTCTTACTTCTTTCTTTCCTCTTTCTTCCTTCTTTCTTCTTTCTTTCTTTCTTCTCTCTTTCTTTCTTCTTTCTTTCTTCTTTCTTTCGTCTTTCTTTCCTCTTTCTTTCTTCTTTCTCTCTTTCTTCTTTCTTTCTTCTTTCTTTCATCTTTCTTTATTTTTCCTTTCTTCTTCCTTTCTTCTTCCTTTCTTTCTTCTTTCTTTCTTCTTCCTTTCTTACTTCTTTCTTACAACTTATTTCTTTCTTTCTTACTTCTTACTTCTTTCTTTCTTACTTCTCTCTTTCTTCTTTCTTCTTTCTTTCTTCCTTCTTTTTTCTTCTTTCTTTCTTTCTTCTTTCTTTCTTCTTTCTTTCGTCTTTCTTTCTTCTTTCTTTCTTCTTCCTTTCTTCCTTCTTTCTCTCTTCTTTCTTTCTTTCTTCTTTCTTCTTTCTTTCTTCTTTCTTTCTTCTTTCTTTCTTCTTTCTTTCTTTCTTCCTAATTTCTTTCTTTCATTCTTCTTTCATTCTTCTTTCTTTCTTCTTTGTTCTTTCTTTCTTCTTTATTTCTTTCTTCTTTCTTCTTTCTTTCTTCTTTCTTTCTTCTTTCTTTCTTAATTCTTTCTTACTTATTTCTTACTTCCTTCTTACTTCTTTCTTATTTCTTTCTTTCTTCTTTCTTTCTTCTTTCTTTCTTCTTTCTTTATTCTTCCTTTCTTCTTCCTTTACTTTTCCTTTCTTCTTTCTTTCATCTTTCTTTCTTCTTTCGTTCTTTCTTCTTTCTTTCTTCTTTCTACTGTCTTTCTTTTTTCTTTCATTCTTCTTTCTTAATTCTTACTTTCTTACTTCTTTAATACTTCATTTTTATTCTTTCTTTCTTCTTTCTTTATTCTTTCTTTTTTCTTCCTTTCTTCTTCCTTTCTTTGTTCTTTCTTTCTTCTTTCTTTATTACTTCTTTATTATATCTTTCTTCTTTCTTTCTTATTTCTTTCTTCTTTCTTTATTCTTTCTTCTTTCTTTTTTTTCCTTATTTCTTTCTCCTTTTTTTCTTCTTTCTTACTTCTTTCCTACTTCTTTCTTACTTCTTTCTTACTTCTTTCTTTCTTCTTTCTTTCTTCTTTCTTCCTTCTTTCCTCTTTCTTTCTTCCTTCATTCTTTCTTTCTTCTTTCTATCTTCTTTCTTTCTTCTTTTTTTCTACTTTCTTTCTCCTTTCTTTCTTCTTTCTATCTTCTTTCTTTCTTTATTCTTTCTGCTTTCTTTCTTTCTTTCTTTCTTTCTTTCTTTCTTTCTTTCTTTCTTTCTTTTTTTCTTTCTTCTTTCTTTCTTATTTCTTTCCTCTTTCTTTCCTCTTTCTTTCTTCTTTCTTTCTTCTTTCTTTCTTAATTCTTTCTTCTTTCTTTCTTCTCTCTTTCTTTCTTATTTCTTTCTTCTTTTTTTCTTCGTTCTTTCTTCTTTCCTTCTGCTTTATTTCTTACTTCTTTCTTACTTCTTTCTTACTTGTTTCTTACTTCTTTCTTTCTTCTTTCTTTTTTCTTTCTCTCTTCTTTCTTTATTCTTTCTTTCTTCCTTCTTTCTTCTTTCTTCTTTATTCCTTCTTCATTCTTTCTTTCTTCATTCTCCCTTTCTTCTTTCTTTCTTTCTTCTTCCTTTCTTTCTTCCTTCTTTCTTTCTTCTATCTTTCTTCTTTCTTTCGTCTTTTTTTTCTTCTTTCTTTCTTACTTATTTGTTACTTCTTTCTTACTTCTTTCTTTCTTCTTCCTTTTTTCTCTCTTTCTTCTTTCTTTCTTCTTTCATTCTTCTTTCTTTCTTTCTTTCTTCTTTATTCCTTCTTCATTCTTTCTTTCTTCATTCTCCCTTTCTTCTTTCTTTCTTTCTTCTTTCTTTCTTCTTTCTTTCTTTCTCCTTTCTTTCTTCTTTATTTCTTATTTCTTTCTTTCTTCTTTCTTTTTTTCTTCTCTCTTTCTTCATTCTTTCTTCATTCTTTATTTCTTCTTTCGTTCTTTTATCTTTCTTCTTTCTTTCTTCTTTCTTTCTTTCTTCTTACTTTCTTTCTTTCTTATTTCTTGCTTCTTTCTTTCGTCTTTCTTTCTTCTTTCTTTCTTTCTTCTTTCTTTCTTTCTTTCTTCTTTCTTTCTTCTTTCTTTCTTCTTTCTTTCTTCTTTCTTTCTTCTTTCTTTCTTACTTCTTTTTTCTTTCTTTCTTACTTCTTTCTTTCTTTCTTCTTTCTTTCTTCTTTCTTTCTTCATTATTTCTTTCTTCTTTCTTCTTTCTTCTTTCTTTCTACTTTCTTTCTTACTTCTTTTTTCTTTCTTTCTTACTTCTTTCTTTCTTTCTTCTTTCTTTCTTCTTTCTTTCTTCATTATTTCTTTCTTCTTTCTTCTTTCTTCTTTCTTTCTTCTTTCTTTCTTACTTCTTTTTTCTTTCTTTCTTCTTTCTTCTTTCTTTCTTCTTTCTTTCTTCTTTCTTCTTTCTTTCTTCTTTCTTTCTTCTTTCTTTCTTCTTACTTTCTTTCTTCTTTCTTTCTGCTTTTTTTCTTCTTTCTTTCTCTCTTCTTTCTTTCTTCTTTCTTTCTTCTTTCTTCCTCCTTTCTTTCTTCTTTCTTTATTCTTTCTTCCTTCTTTCTTCTTTCTTTCTTCTTACTTTCTTCTTTCATCTTTCTTTCTTCTTTCTTTTTTCTTTCTTTCTTATTTCTTTCTTTCTTCTTTCTTTCTTACTTCTTCCTTACTTCTTTCTTTCTTCTTTCTTATTTCTTTCTTACTTCTTTCTTTCTTACTTCTTTCTTATTTCTCTCTTCTTTCTTCTTGCTTTCTTTTTTCTGTCTTCTATCTTTCTTCTTTCTTTCTTCTTTCTTCTTTCTTTCTTACTTCTTTCTTATTTCTTACTTCTTTCTTTCTTCTTTCTTCTTTCATTCTTTATTCTTTCTTTCTTTCTTCTTTCTTTCTTTCTTTCTTCTTTCATTCTTCTTTCATTCTTCTTTCTTTCTTCTTTCTCTCTTAGTTCTTACTTACCTCTTTCTTTCTTCTTTATTTCTTCTTTCTTTCTTCTTTCTTTCATATTTCTTTCTTCTTTCTCTCTTTCTTCTTTCTTTCTTCTTTCTTTCCTCTTTCTTTCTTTCTTCTTTCTTTCTTCTTTCTTTCTACTTTTTTTCTTTTTATTTCTTCTTCGTTTCTTTCTTCATTCTTTCTTTCCTCTTTCTTTCTTCTTCCTTTCTTCCTTCTTTCTCTCTTCTTTCTTTCTTTCTTCTTTATTCTTTATTTCTTCTTTCTTTCTTCTTTCTTTCTTACTAGTTTCTTTCTTACATATTTCGTCTTTCTTTCTTATTTCCTCTTTCTTTCTTCTTTCTTTCTTCTTTCTTCTTTCTTTCTTTTTTCTTTCTTCTTTCTTTGTTTCTTCATTCTTCCTTTCTTCTTTGTTTCTTTCTTCTTTCTTTCTTCTCTCTTTCTTTTTTCTTTTTTATTCTTTCTTTTTTCTTTCTTTCTTTCTTCTTTCTTTCTTACTTCTTTCTTACTTATTTCTTACTTGTTTCTTACTTCTTTGTTACTTCTTTCTTACTTCATTCTTTTTTCTTTCTTTTTCTTTCTTTCTTCTTTCTTTCTTCTTTCTTTCTTCTTTCTTTCTTTCTTTCTTCTTTCTTTGTTTCCTCATTCTTCCTTTCTTCTTTCTTTCTTCTTTCTTTCTTCTTTCTTTCTTTCTTCTTTCTTTCTTCTTTCTTTCTTCTTTCTTTCTTACTTCTTTCTTACTTCTTTCTTACTTCTTTCTTTCTTCTTTCTTTCTTCTTTCTTTCTTCTTTCTTTCTTCTTTCTTCTTTCTTTCTTCTTTCTTTCTGCTTTCTTTCATCTTTCTTTCTTTCTTCTTTCTTTCTTCTTTTTTTCTTCTTTCTTTCTCTCTTCTTTCTTCTTTCTTTCTTATTTCTTTCTTCTTTCTTTCTTCTTTCTTTCTTCTTTCTTATTTCTTTCTTCTTTCTTTATTCTTTCTTTCTTATTTCTTTCTTTCTTCCTTCTTTCTTACTTCTTCCTTACTTCTTTCTTTCTTCTTTCTTATTTCTTTCTTACTTCTTTCTTTCTTACTTCTTTCTTATTTCTTTCTTCTTTCTTCTTTCTTTCTTTTTTCTTTCTTCTATCTTTCTTCTTTCTTTCTTCTTCTTTCTTCTTTTTTCTTCTTTCTTTCTTCTTTCTTCTTTCTTACTTCTTTCTTTCTTCTTTCTTCTCTCTTTCTTTATTCTTTCTTTCTTTCTTCCTTCTTTCTTTCTTCTTTCTTTTCTCTTTCTTTCGTCTTTTTTTCTTCTTTCTTTCTTACTTCGTTCTTACTTCTTTCTTACTTGTTTCTTACTTCTTTGTTACTTCTTTCTTACTTCTTTCTTTTTTCTTTCCTTTTTCTTTCTCTCTTCTTTCTTTCTTCTTTCTTTCTGCTTTCTTTCTTCTTTAGTTCTTCATTCTTTATTCTTTTTTTCTTCTTTCTTTTTTTCTTTCTTTTTTCTTTCTTACTTCTTTCTTTCTTACTTCTTTCTTATTTCTTTATTCTTTCTTCTTTCTTTCTTCTTTCTTTCTTCTGATTTCTTCTTTCTTTCTTCTTTCTTCTTTCTTTCTTCTTTCTTTTTTCTTTCTTTTTTCTTTCTGCTCTCTTTCTTGTTTCTTTCTTTCTTTCTTCTTTCTTTCTTCTTTCTTTATTCTTACTTTCTTCTTCCTTTCTTTCTTCTTTCTTTCTCCTTTCTTTCTTACTTCTTTCTTACATCTTTCTTCTTTCTTTCTTACTTCTTTCTTTCTTCTCTCTTCTTTCTTTCTTTCTTCTTTCTTTCCTCTTTCTTTCGTCTTTCTTTCTTCTTTCTTTCTTCTTTCTCTCTTCTTTTTTTCTTATTTCTTCTTCGTTTCTTTCTTCATTCTTTCTTTCTTCTTCCTTCCTTCTTCCTTTCTTCCTTCTTTCTCTCTTCTTTCTTTCTTTCTTCTTTCTTCTTTCTTTCTTCTTTCTTTCTTCTTTCTTTCTTATTTCTTTCTTTCTTCTTTCTTTCTTCTTTCTTTCTTCTTTCATTCTTGCTTCTTTCTTAATTCTTTCTTACTTCTTTCTTACTTCTTCTTTGTTATTTCTTTCTTTCTTCTTTCTTTCTTCTTTCGTTCTCCTTTCTTTCTTCTTTCTTTCTTCTTTCTTTCTTACTTCTTAATATCTTTCTTTCATTCTTCTTTCTTTCTTCTTTCTTTCTTCTTTCTTCCTTCTTTCTTTCTTCTTTCTTTCTTTCTTCTTTCTTTGTTCTTTCTTCTTTCTTACTTAATTCTTTCTTTCTTTCTTTCTTCTTTCTTTCTTTCTTCTTTCTTTCTTTCTTTCTTTCTTTCTTCTTTCTTTCTTTCTTTCTTCTTTCTTTCGTCTTTCTTTCTTTCTTCTTTCTTATATCTTTATTTCTTTCTTCTTTCTTTCTTCTTTCTTTCTGCTTTCTTTCTTCTTTCTTTCTTTCTTCCTTCTTTCTGCTTTCTTTCTTCTTTCTTTCTTTTTTCTTTCATTCTTCTTCCTTACTTCTTTCTTTCTTACTTCATTCTTACTTCTTTCTTTCTTCTTTCTTTATTCTTACTTTCCTCTTCCTTTCTTCTTCCTTTCTTCTTTCTTTCTTCTTTCTTTCTTACTTCTTTCTTACAACTTATTTCTCTCTTTCTTACTTCTTATTTCTTTTTTCTTACTTCTTCCTTTCTTCTTTCTTCTTTCTTCTTTCTTCTTTCTTTCTTCTTTCTTTCCTTCTTTCTTCTCTCTCTCTTTCTTCTTTCTTTCTTCTTCCTTTCCTCTTTCTTTCTTTCTTCTTTCTTTTTCTTTATTTCTTCTTTATTTCTTTTTATTTCTTCTTCGTTTATTTCTTCATTCTTTCTTCTTCCTTTCTTCCTTCTTTCTCCCTTCTTTCTTTCTTTCTTCTTTCTTATTTCTTTCTTCTTTCTTTCTTTTTATTCTCTTCTTTCTTTCTTCTTTCTTTCTTCTTTCTTTCTTCTTTCTTTCTTCTATCTTTCTTCTTTCTTTCTTTCTTCTTTCTTTGTTCTTTCTTTCTTACTTCCTTCTTCTTTCTTTCTTCTTTCTTCTTCCTTTCTTTCTTCTTTCTTTCTTCTTTATTTCTTCTTTCTTTCGTACTTCTTTCTTCTTTCTTTCTTCTTTCTTACTTCTTTCTTACTTCTTCTTTGTTATATCTTTCTAACTTGTTTCTTTCTCCTTTCTTTCTTCTTTCTTTCTTTTTTCTTTCTTGTTTCTTTCTTACTTCTTTCTTACTTCTTTCTTCTTTCTTTCTTCTTTGTTTTTCTTTCTTCCTTCTTTCTTCTTTCTTTGTTCTTTCATTCTTTCTTTTTTCTTTGTTTCTTCTTTCTTTCTTCTTTCTTTCTTTCTTTTTTCTTTCTTCTTACTTTCTTTCTTCTTTCTTATATCTTTCTTTCTTTCTTCTTTCTTTCTTCTTTCTTTCTTCTTACTTTCTTGTTTCTTTCTTCTTTCTTTCTTCTTTCTTTCTTCTTTCTTCTTTCTTTCTTCTTTCTTTCTTACTTCTGTCTTTCTTACTTCTTTCTTTCTTTTTTTCTTTCTTCTTTCTTTCTTCTTTCTTCTTTCTTTCTTCTTTCTTTCTGCTTTCTTTCTTCTTTCTTTCTGCTTTCTTTCTTCTTTCTTTCTTTATTCTTTCTTTCTGCTTTCTTTCTTCTTTCTTTCTTCAGTCTTTCTTTCTTCTTTCATTCTAAATTCTTTCTTTTTTCTTTGTTTCTTCTTTCTTTCTTCTTTCTTTCTTTCTTTTTTCTTTCTTCTTACTTTCTTTCTTCTTTCTTATATCTTTCTTTCTTTCTTCTTTCTTTCTTCTTACTTTCTTGTTTCTTTCTTGTTTCTTTCTTCTTTCTTTCTTCTTTCTTCTTTCTTTCTTCTTTCTTTCTTACTTCTGTCTTTCTTACTTCTTTCTTTCTTTTTTTCTTTCTTCTTTCTTTCTTCTTTCTTCTTTCTTTCTTCTTTCTTTCTGCTTTCTTTCTTCTTTCTTTCTTTATTCTTTCTTTCTGCTTTCTTTCTTCTTTCTTTCTTCAGTCTTTCTTTCTTCTTTCATTCTAAATTCTTTCTTCTTTCTTTTTTCCTCTTTCTTTCTTCTTTCTTTGTTCTATCTTTCTTCTTTCTTTGTTCTTCCTTTCTTCTTTCTTTATTCTTCCTTTATTCTTCCTTTCTTTCTTCTTTCTTTCTTCTTTCCTTCTTACATCTTTTTCTTTCTTTCATACTTCTTTATTACAACTTACTTCTTTCTTTCTTACTTTTTACTTCTTTCTTTATTACTTCTTTCTTTCCTCTTTCTTCTTCCTTTCTTTCTTCTTTTTCTCTTCTTTCTTTCTTTCTTCTCTCTTTCTTCTTTCTTTCTTCTTTCTTTCTTCTTTCTTTCTTTCTTCTTTCTTTCTTCTTTCTTCTGTCTTTCTTTCTTTTTCTTTCTTCATTCTTTCTTCTTTTTTTCTTTCTTCTTTCTTTCTCCTTTTTTTCTCCTGTATTTCTTCTTTCTTTCTTCATTCTTTCTTCTTTCTTTCTTCTTTCTTTCTTCTTTATTTCTATCTACTTTCTTTATTATTTCTTTCTTATTTCTTTCTTCTTTCTTTCTTACTTCTTTCTTACTTCTTTCTTACTTCTTTTTCATTTCTTTCTTTCTTCTATCTTTCTACTTTCTTTCTTGTTTCTTTCTTCATTCTTTCTTCTTTCTTTCTTACTTCTTTCTTACTTCTTTCTAACTTCTTTCTTACTTCGTTCTTTCTTCTTTCTTTCTTCTTTCTTCCTTCTTTCTTCATTCTTTCTTCTTTCATTCTTTCTTTCTTCTGTCCTTCTTCTTTCTTTCTTCTTTCTTTCTTCTTTATTCCTTTCTTTCTTTCTTCTTTCTTTCTTCTTTCATTCTTCTTTCTTTCTTCTTTCTTTCTTCTTTCTTTTTTCTTCCTTTCTTACTTCTCTCTTCTTTCTTTCTTCTTTCTTTCTTCTTTCTTTCTTCTCTTTTCTTTCTTCTTTCTTACTTTCTTTCTTTCTTCTTTCTTTCTTCCTTCCTTCTTTCTTTCTTTCTTCATTCTTTCTTTCTTCCTTCTTTCGTCTTTCTTTCTTCTTTCTTTCATTCTTCTTTCTTTCTTTCTTCTTTCTTTCTTACTTCTTCCGTTCTTTATTCTTTCTTTGTTCTTTCTTTCTTCTTTCTTTCTTCTTTCTTTCTTCTTTCTTTCTTCTTTCTATCTTCGTTCTTCTTTCTTTCTTTCTTCTTTCTTTCTTCTGTCTTTCTTCTTACTTCTTTCTTTCTTACTTCTTACTTCTTTCTTTCTTTCTTCTTTCTTTCTTCATTCTTTCTTCTTTGTTTTTTCTCTCTTTCTTCTTTCTTTCTTACTTCTTTCTTACTTCTTTCTTACTTCTTTCTTACTTCTTTCTTACTTCTTCTTACTTATTTCTTCTTTCTTTCTTTCTTTTTCTTTCTTCTTTCTTTCTTCTTTCTTAATTCTTTCTTTCTTCTTTCTTTCTTACTTCTTTCTTCTTTCTTTCTTCTTTCTTTCTTTGTTCTTTTTTTCTACTTTCTCTCTTCTTTGTTTCTTCTTTCTCTCTTTCTTTTTACTTTTTTTCATTCTTTATTCTTTTTCTTCTTTCTTCCTTCTTTCCTTCTTCTTTCTTACTTCTTTCTTTCTTCTTTCTTTCTTCTTTCTTTCTTTCTTCTTTCTTTCTTCTTTCTTTCTTCTTTCTTTCTCTTTCTTCTTTCTTTCTTTCTTCTTTCTTTGTTCTTTCTTTCTTTTTACTTACTTCCTTCTTTCTTTCTTCTTTCTTTCTTTCTTCTTTCTTTCATTCTTCTTTCTTTCTTCTTTTTTTCTTCCTTCCTTCTTTCTTTCGTCTTTCTTTCTTCTTTCTTTCTTCTTTTTTCTTAAATCTTTCTTACTTCTTTCTTAATTTTTTCTTATTACTTTCTAAATTCTTTCTTTCTTCTTTCTTTCTTCTCTTTTCTTTCTTCTTTCTTTCTTTCGTCTTTCTTTCTTTCTTCTTTCTTTCATTCTTCTTTCTCTCTTTCTTCTCTCTTTCTTATTTTTTTCTTCTTTCTATCTTTCTTCATTCTTTCTTCTTTCTTTCTTCTTTCTTTCTTTTTTCTTTCTTCTTTCTTTCTTCTTTCTTTCTGCTTTCTTTCTTTCTGCTTTCTTTCTTCTTTCTTTCTTCTTTCTTTCTTCTTTCTTTCTTCTTCTTTCTTTCTTTCTTCTTTCTTTCTTCTTTCTTTCTTACTTCTTTCTTACTTCTTTCTTACTTCTTTCTTACTTCTTTGTCATTTCTTTCTTCTATCTTTCTCCTTTCTTTCTTCTTTGTTTCTTTATTCTTTCTTCTTTCTTTCTTACTTCTTTCTTACTTCTTTCTTACTTCTTTCTTTCTTCTTTCTTTCTTCTTTCTTAATTCTTTCTTCTTTCTTTCTTCTTTCATTCTTTCTTTCTTCTTTGTTTCTTCTTTCTTTCTTCTTTTTTTCTTCTTTCTTACTTTCTTCTATCTTCTTTCTTTCTTACTTATTTCTTACTTCTTTCTTACTTCTTTCTTTCCGCTTTCTTTCTTTCTTCTTTCATCTTTCTTTCTTCTTTGTTTCTTTCTTCTTTCCTTCTTCTTTCTTTCTTCTTTCTTCTTTCTTTGTTTCTTCTTTCTTTCTTTCTTCTTTCTTTCTTCGTTCTTTCTTTCTTCTTTCTTCTTTCTTTCTTACTACTTTCTTTCTTTCTTTATTTCTTCTTTCTTTATTCTTTCTTTCTTCTTTCTTTGTTCTTTCTTTTTTTTTCTTTCTTACTTATTTCTTACTTCTGTCTTACTTCTTTCTTACTTCTTTCTTTCTTCTTTGTTTCTTCTTTCTTTCTTTGTACTTTCTTTCTTCCTTCTGTCTTACTTCTTTCTTACTTCTTTCTTTGTTCTTTCTTCCTTCTATCTTCTTACTTTCTTCTTTCATTTGTTCTTTCTTCTTTCTCTATTCTTTCTTTCTTCTTTCTTCTTTCTTTTTTTTTTCTTTCTTCTTTCTTTCATTCTTCTTTCTTTCTTCTTTCCTTCTTTCTTTCTTCTTTCTTTCTTCTTTCTTTCTTCTTTCTTACTTCTTTCTTTCTTCTTTCTTTCTTCTTTCTTTCTTCCTTCCTTCTTTCTTTCTTGTTTCTTTCTTCTTTCTTTCTTCTTTCTTTCTACTTTCATTCTTTCTTCTTTCTTTCTTTCTTTCTTCTCTCTTTCATTCTTCTTTCTTTCTTTCGTCTTCCTTCTTTATTTCTTACTTCTTTCTTTCTTCTTTGTTTCTTCTTTCTTTCTTTCTTCTTTCTTCTTTCTTTCTTTCATCTTTCTTTCTTCTTTCTTTCTTCTTTCTTTCTTTCTTCTATCTTCTTTCTTTCTTCTTTCTTTCTTACTTATTTCTTACTTCTTTCTTACTTCTATCTTTCTTCTTTCTTTCTTCTTTCTTTCTTCTTTCTTTCTTTCTTCTTTCTTTCTTCCTTTTTTCTTTCTTCTTTCTTTCTTCTTTCTTTCTTCTTTCTTTATTCTTTCTTTGTTCTTTATTTCTTTTTTCTTTCTTCTTTCTTTCTCCTTTCTTTCTTTGCTCTTTCTTTCTTTCTTTCTTCTTTCTTTCTTCTTTCTTTCTTCTTTCTTTCTTCTTTCTTTCTTCTTCCTTTCTTCTTTCTTACTACTTTCTTACTTCTTTTTTACTTCTTTCTTACTTCTTTCTTACTTCTTTACTACTTCTTTGTTTCTTCTTTCTTTCTTCTTTCATTCTTCTTTCTTTCTTCTTACTTCTTTATTCTTACTTCTTTTTTTCTTACATCTTCTTCCCTTCTTTCTTTCTTTCTTTTTCTTTCTTCTTTCTTTCTTCTTTCTTAATTCTTTCTTTCTTCTTTCTTTCTTACTTCTTTCTTCTTTCTTTCTTCTTTTCTTCTTTCTTTCTTCTTTCTTTTTTCTTTCTTTCTTCTTTCTTTCTTCATTCTTTCTTTTTTCTTTCTTCTTTCTACTTTCTTCTTTCTTTCTTTCTTCTTTCTTTCTTTCTTCTTTCTTCTTTCTTCTTTCTTTCTTCTTTCTTTCTTCTTTCTTTCTTCTTTATTTCTTTTTTCTTTCTTCTTTCTTTCTTCTTTCTTCCTTTATTCTTTCTTTCTTTCTTTATTCTTTCTTTCTTCTTTCTTTCTTCCTTCTTTCTTCTTTCTTTCTTCGTTCTTTCTTCTTTGTTTCTTTCTTCTCTCTTTCTTTCTACTTTCTTTATTCTTTTTTCTTACTTATTTCTTACTTCTGTCTTACTTCTTTCTTACTTCTTTCTTCTTTCTTTTTACTTTCTTCTTTCTTTCTTTCGTCTTTCTTCTTTCTTTCTTTCTTCTTTCTTTCTTTCTTTCTTCTTTCTTCTTTCTTCTTTCTTCTTTCTTTCTTCTTTCTTTCTTGTTTCTTTCTTCTTTCTTTATTCTTTATTTCTTTTTTCTTTCTTCTTTCTTTCTTCTTTCTTCCTTTATTCTTTCCTTCTTTCTTTCTTCTTTCTTTCTTCTTTCTTTCTTCTTTTCTTCTTTATTTCTTCTTTCTTTCTTTCTTCTTTCTTTCTTCTTTCTTTCTTCTTTCTTACTTCTTTTTTACTTCTTTCTTACTTCTTTCTTACTTCTTTCTTTCTTCTTTCTTCTTTCTTGCTTACTTCTTTCTTACATCTTTCTTACTTCTTTATTACTTCTTTCTTTCTTCTTTCTTTCTTCTTTCTTTCTTCTTTCTTTCTTACATCTTCTTCCTTTCTTTCTTCTTTCTTTCTTCTTTCTTTCTTCTTTCATTCTTCTTTCTTTCTTACTTCATTCTTACTTATTTCTTACTTCTTTCTTACTTCTTTCTTTCTTTTTTCTTTCTTCTTTCTTTCTTCTTTTTTTCTTCTTTCTTTCTTCTTTATTTCTTTTTTCTTTCTCTCTTCTTTCCTTCTTTCTCCTTTCTTTCATCTTTCTTTCTATCTTCTTTTTTTCTTTTTTTCTTTCTTTCTTTCTTTCTTTCTTCTTTCTTTCTTCTTTCTTCTCTCTTCTTTCTTTCTTCTTTCTTTCTTCTTTCATCTTTCTTTCTTTCTTCTTTCATCTTTCTTTCTTCTTTCTTTCTTCTTTATTTCTTCTTTCTTTCTTCTTTCTTTCTTACTTATTTCTTACTTCTTTCTTACTTATTTCTTACTTCTTTCTTCTTTGTTTCTTTCTTCTCTCTTTCTTTCTACTTTCTTTCTTCTTTTTTCTTACTTATTTCTTACTTCTGTCTTACTTCTTTCTTACTTCTTTCTTTCTTCTTTCTTATTTATTTCATCCTTCTTTCTTCTTTCTTCTTTCTTTATTTCTTCTTTCTTCTTTCTTTCTTCTTCCTTTCTTCTTTATTTCATACTTCTTTCTTACTTCTTTCTGAATTCTTTCTTACTTCGTTCTTCTTTCTTCTTTCTTTCTTTCTTTCTTCTTTCTTTCTTCTTTCTTTCTTCTTCTTATTTCTTTCTTTCTTATTTCTTTCTTTGTTTCTTCTTTCTTTCTTCTTTCTTTCTTCTTTCTTTCTTCTTTCTTACTTCTTTCTTACAACTTTCTTCTTTAATTCTTTCTTTCTTCTTTCTTTCTTCCTAATTTCCTTCTTTCATTCTTCTTTCTTTCTTCTTTCTTTCTTCTTTCTTTCCTCTTTCTCTCTTCTTTCTTGCTTTCCTCTAAATTTCTTTCTTTCATTCTTCTTTCTTTCTTCTTTCTTTCTTACTTCTTTCTTACTTCTTTCTTCTTTAATTCTTCTTTCTCTCTTCTTTCTTTCTTACTTTCTTCTTTCTTTCTTCTTTCTTTCTTTCTTCTTTCTTTCTTTCTTTCGTCTTTCTTTATTCTTTCTTTCTTCTTTCTTTCTTCTTTCTTTCTTACCTCTTTCTTCTTTCTTTCTTCTTTCTTTCTTCCCTCTTTCTTTCTTCTTTCTTTTCTTTCTTCTCCTTTCCTTCTTCTTTCTTTCTTTCTTCTTTCTTTCTTCTTTCTTACTTCTTACTTTCTATCTTCTTCTTTCTTTCTTTCTTCTCTTTCTTCTTTCTTTCTTCTTTCTTTCTTCTTTCTTTATTCTTTCTTCTTTCTTTCTTTCTTTTTTCTTCCTTCTTTCTTCTTTCTTTCTTCTTTATTCTTTCTTTATTGTTTCTTTCTTCTTTCTTTCTTCCTTCTTTCTTCTTTCTTTATTCTTTTCTTCTTTCCTTATTCGTTCTTTCTTTCTTCCTTCTTTCTTCTTTCTTTCTTCTTTCTTCTTTCTTTCTTACTACTTTCTTTCTTTCTTTATTTCTTCTTTCTTTATTCTTTCTTTCTTCTTTCTTTGTTCTTTCTTTTTTTTTCTTTCTTACTTATTTCTTACTTCTGTCTTACTTCTTTCTTACTTCTTTCTTTCTTCTTTGTTTCTTCTTTCTTTCTTTGTACTTTCTTTCTTCTTTCTTTCTTACTTATTTCTTACTTCTTTCTTTCTTCTTTCTTTCTTCTTTATTTCTTCTTTTTTTCTTTCTCTCTTTCTTCTTTCTTTCTCTCTTCTTTCTTTCTTCTTTCTTTCTTCTTTCTTTCTTCCTTCTTTCTTCTTTCTTTCTTCTTTCTTTCTTTGTACTTTCTTTCTTCTTTCTTTCTTACTTATTTCTTACTTCTTTCTTACTTCTTTCTTTCTGCTTTCTTTCTTCTTTCTTTCTTCTTTCTTTCTTCTTTCTTTCTTCTTTTTTTCTTTCTTCTTTCTTTCTTCGTTCTTTCTTCTTTGTTTCTTATTTCTTTCTTCTTTCTTTCTTACTTCTTTCTTACTTCTTTATTACTTCTTTCTTCTTTCTTTCTTACTTCTTTTTACTTCTTTCTTACTTCTTTATTACTTCTTTTTTTCTTCTTTATTTCTTCTTTCTTTCTTTCTTTCTTCTTACTTCTTTCTTCTTACTTCTTTCTTTCTTACATCTTCTTCCTTTCTTTCTTCTTTCTTTCTTCTTTCTTATTTCTTTCTTCTTTCTTACTTCTTTCTTACTTCTTTCTTCTTTCCTTCTTTCTTCTTTCTTTCTCTCTTTTTCTTTCTTCTTTCTTTCTTGTTTCTTAATTCTTTCTTCTTTCTTTCTTCTTTTCTTCTTTCTTTCTTCTTTCTTTCTTACTTCTTTCTTTCTTCGTTCTTTCTTCTTTGTTTCTTCTTTCTTTCTTTATTCTTTCTTTTTTCTTTCTTCTTGCTTTCTTCTTTCTTTCTTCTTTCTTTCTTCTTTCTTTCTTCCTTCTTTCTTCTTCCTTTCTTCTTTCTTACTTCTTTTCTTCTTTCTTTCTTTCTTCTTTCTTTCTTTCTTTCTTCTTTCTTCTTTCTTCTTTCCTTCTTCTTTCTTTCTTCTTTCTTTCTTCTTTCTTTCTTTTTTCTTTCTTCTTGCTTTCTTCTTTCTTCCTCTATTCTTTCTTTCTTCCTTCTTTCTTCTTTCTTACTTCTTTTCTTCTTTCTTCTTTCTTTCTTTCTTCCTTCTTTCTTCTTTGTTTCTTCTTTCTTTCTTCATTCTTTCTTTTTTCTTTATTCTTTCTTCTTTATTCTTTCTTTCTTTCTTTCTTTCTTCTCTCTTTCTTCTTTCTTCTTTCTTTCTTCTTTCATTCTACTTTCTTTCTTCTTTCCCTCTTCTTTATTTCTTTTTTCTTTCTTCTTTCTTTCTTCTTTCTGCCTTTATTCTTTCTTTCTTTCTTTATTCTTTCTTTCTTCTTTCTTTCTTCTTTCTTTCTTCCTTCTTTCTTCTTCCTTTCTTCTTTCTTACTTCTTTCTTACTTCTTTTTTACTTCTTTCTTACTTCTTTCTTACTTCTTTCTTTCTTCTTTCTTCTTTCTTGCTTACTTCTTTCTTACATCTTTCTTACTTCTTATTACTTCTTTCTTACTTATTTCTTTCTTTTTTCTTTCTTCTTTCTTTCTTCTTTCTTTCTTTCTTCTTTCTTTCTTCTTTCCTTCTTTCTTCTTTCTTCTTTCTTTCTTTCTTCTCTCTTTCTACTTTCTTTCTTCTTTTTTCTTACTTATTTCTTACTTCTGTCTTACTTCTTTCTTACTTCTTTCTTTCTTCTTTCTTCTTTCTTTCTTCTTTCTTTCTTTCGTCTTTCTTTCTTCTTTCTTTCTTCTTTCTTTCTTACTTCTTTCTTATTTCTTTCTTACTTCTTTCTTACTTCTTTCTTTCTTCTTTCTTTCTTCTTTCTTTCTTCTTTATTTCTTTTTTCTTTCTTCTTTCTTTCTTCCTTTTTCTTTCTTTCTTTTTTCTCTCTTCTTTCCTTCTTTCTTCTTTCTTTCATCTTTCTTTCTATCTTCTTTTTTTCTTCCTTTCTTTAATCTTTCTTTCTTCTTTCTTTCTTCTTTCTTCTCTCTTCTTTCTTTCTTCTTTCTTTCTTCTTTCATTCTTCTTTCTTTCTTTTTCTTTCTTCTTTATTTCTTTTTTCTTACTTCTTTCTTTCTTCTTTCTTCATTCTTTCTTCTTTCTTCTTTCTTTCTTCTTTATTTCTTCCTTCTTTCTTCTTCCTTTCTTCTTTCTTACTTCTTTCTTACTTCTTTTTTACTTCCTTTTTACTTCTTTCTTACTTCTTTCTTTCTTCTTTTTTCTTTCTTGATTACTTCTTTCTTACTTCTTTCTTACTTCTTTACCACTTCTTTCTTTCTTCTTTCTTTCTTTCTTTCTTCTTTCTTTCTTCTCTCTTTCTTTCTTCTTTCTTTCTTTCGTCTTTCTTTCTTTCGTCTTTCTTTCTTCTTTCTTTCTTTCTTCTTTCATTCTTCTGTCTTTCTTCTTTCTTTCTTCTTTCTTTCTTTTTTCTTACTTCTTTCTTTATTCTTCCTTTCTTCTTCCTTTCTTCTTCCTTTCTTCTTTCTTTCTTCTTTCTGTCTTCTTTCTTTCTTTCTTTCTTCTTTCTTCTTCTTTCTTACTTCTTTCTTTCTTCTTCCTTTCTTCTTTCTTTCTTCTTTCTTTCTTCATTCTTTCTTTGTTCTTTCTTTCTTCTTTCTTCCCTTCTTCTTACTTTCTTCATCCTTTCTTATTTATTTCTTACTTCTTACTTCTTTCTTTCTACTTTCCTTCTTCTTTCTTCTTTCTTCTTTCTTTCTTCTTTCTTTCTATCTTCTTTCTTTATTCTTTCTTCTTTCTGTCTTTTTTCTTTATTCTTTCTATCTTCTTTCTTTCTTTCTTCTTTCTATATTCTTTCTTTCTTCTTTCTTCTTTCTTTCTTTCTTATTTCTTTCTTACTTCTTTCTTACTTCTTTCTTACTTCTTTCTTTCTTCTTTCTTTCTTCTTTCTTCTTTATTTCTTCTTTCTTTTTTCTTTCCTTCTTCTTTTTTCTTCTTTCTTTTTTCTTTCTTTCTTATTTCTTTCTTCTTTCTTTCTTCTTTCTTTCTTGTTTCTTTCTCCTTTCTTTCTTCTTTCTTTCTTTTTTTCTTTCTTTCTTCTTTCTTTCTTTCTTTCTTTCTACTTTCTTTCTCCTTTCTTTCTTCTTTCTTTCTTCGTTCTTACTTCTTTGTTTCTTATTTCTTTGTTACTTCTTTCTTTATTCCTTCATTCTTTCTTCTTTCTTTCTTCTTTCTTCCTCCTTTTTTCTTTCTTCTTTCTTTCTTATTTCTTTATTCTTTCATACTTCTTTCTTTCTTTCTTCTTTCTTTCTTCCTTCTTTCTTTCTTTCTTTCTCCTTTCTTTCTCCTTTCTTTCTTCTTTCTTTCTTCTTTCTTTCTTCTTTCTTTCTTTCTTTCTTCTTTCTTTCTTCTTTCTTTCTTTCTTCTTCCTTTCTTACTTCTTTCTTTCTTCTTTCTTTCTTCTTTCTTTCTTCTTTCTTTCTTCTTTCTTTATTCTTTCTTTCTTCTTTCTTTCTTCTTTCTTCCTTTCTTCCTCCTATCTTCTTCCTTTCTTCTTTATTTCTTTCTTCTTTCTTCTTTCTTTCTTTCTTTCTTCTTTCTTCTTTCTTTCTTCCTTCCTTCTTTCTTTCTTGTTTCTTTTTTTCTTTCTTTCTTCTTTCTTTCTTCTGTCTTTCTTCTTACTTCTTTCTTTCTTACTTCTTACTTCTTTCTTTCTTTCTTCTTTCTTTCTTTCTTCTTTCTTCATTCTTTCTTCATTCTTTCTTCTTTGTTTTTTCTCTCTTTCTTCTTTCTTTCTTACTTCTTTCTTACTTCTTTCTTCCTTCTTCTTACTTCTTTCTTCTTTCTCTCTTTCTTCTTTCTTTCTTTCTTCTTTCTTTTTTCGTTCTTTCTTTCTTCTTTCTTCCTTTCTTCTTCCTATCTTCTTCCTTTCTTCTTTATTTCTTACTTCTTTCTTACTTTCTTACTTCTTCCTTACTTCTTTCTTTCTTCTTTCTTTCTTCAACTTTCTTCTTTCTTTCTGCTTTCTTTCTTCTTACTTTCTTTTTTCTTTCTTTCGTCTTTCTTCCTTCTTTCTTTCTTTCTTCTTTCTTTCTTATTTCTTTCTTCTTTCTTTCTTGCTTCTTCCTTTCTTCTTACTTTCTTTTTTCTTTCTTCTTTCTTTCTTCTTTCTTTCTTCTTTCTTACTTCTTTCTTTCTTACTTCTTTCTTACTTCTTTCTTCTTTCTTTCTTTATTTCTTCTTCTTCTTTCATTCTTCTTCCTTTCTTCTTTCTTTCTTCTTTCTTTGTTTCTTCTTTCTTCTTTCTTTCTTACTTCTTTCTTTCTTCTTTCCTTCTTCTTTATTTCTTTATTTCTTTCTTCCTTCTTTCTTTCTTCTTTCTTTCTTTCTTCTTTCTTTCTTTCTTTCTTTCTTCTTTCTTTCTTCCTTCCTTCTTTCTTTCTTTCTTCATTCTTTCTTTCTTCCTTCTTTCGTCTTTCTTTCTTCTTTCTTTCATTCTTCTTTCTTTCTTTCTTTCTTCTTTCTTTCTTACTTCTTCCGTTCTTTATTCTTTCTTTGTTCTTTCTTTCTTCTTTCTTTCTTCTTTCTTTCTTCTTTCTTTCTTCTTTCTATCTTCGTTCTTCTTTCTTTCTTTCTTCTTTCTTTCTTCTGTCTTTCTTCTTACTTCTTTCTTTCTTACTTCTTACTTCTTTCTTTCTTTCTTCTTTCTTTCTTCTTTCTTTCTTCATTCTTTCTTCTTTGTTTTTTCTCTCTTTCTTCTTTCTTTCTTACTTCTTTCTTACTTCTTTCTTACTTCTTTCTTACTTCTTCTTACTTCTTTCTTCTTTCTTTCTTTCTTTTTCTTTCTTCTTTCTTTCTTCTTTCTTAATTCTTTCTTTCTTCTTTCTTTCTTACTTCTTTCTTCTTTCTTTCTTCTTTCTTTCTTTCTTCTTTTTTTCTACTTTCTCTCTTCTTTGTTTCTTCTTTCTCTCTTTCTTTTTACTTTTTTTCTTTCTTTATTCTTTTTCTTCTTTCTTCCTTCTTTCCTTCTTCTTTCTTACTTCTTTCTTTCTTCTTTCTTTCTTCTTTCTTTCTTTCTTCTTTCTTTCTTCTTTTTTTCTTCCTTCCTTCTTTCTTTCGTCTTTCTTTCTTTCTTCTTTCTTCTTTCTTTCTTTCTTCTTTCTTTGTTCTTTCTTTCTTTTTACTTACTTCCTTCTTTCTTTCTTCTTTCTTTCTTTCTTCTTTCTTTCATTCTTCTTTCTTTCTTCTTTTTTTCTTCCTTCCTTCTTTCTTTCGTCTTTCTTTCTTCTTTCTTTCTTCTTTCTTTCTTAAATCTTTCTTACTTCTTTCTTAATTTTTTCTTACTACTTTCTAAATTCTTTCTTTCTTCTTTCTTTCTTCTCTTTTCTTTCTTCTTTCTTTCTTTCTTTCTTCTTTCTTCCTTTCTTCTTCCTTTCTTCTTCCTTTCTTCTTTATTTCTTACTTCATTCTTACTTTCTTTCTTCTTCCTTACTTCTTTCTTTCTTCTTTCTTCTTTCTTTCTTTATTTCTTCTTTCTTCTTTCATTCTTCTTCCTTTCTTCTTTCTTTCTGCTTTCTTTGTTTCTTCTTTCTTCTTTCTTTCTTTTTTCTTTCTTTGTTCCTTCTTCTTTCTTTCTTTCTTCTTTCTTTCTTTCTTTTTCTTTCTTCTTTCTTTCTTCTTTCTTTCTTCTTTCTTTCTTACTTCTTCCGTTCTTTCTTCTTTCTTTGTTATTTCTTTCTTCTTTCTTCCTTTCTTCTTTATTTCTTACTTCTTTCTTACTTTTTTCTTACTTCTTTGTTTCTTATTTCTTTCTTTCTTCTTTCTTTCTTCTTTCTTTCTTTCTTCTTTCTTTCTTTCTTTCTTCTTCCTTTTTTCTTTCTTTCTTCTTTCTTTCTTCTTTCTTTCTTACTTCTTCCTTTCTTTCTTCTTTCTTTGTTCGTCTTTCTTCTTTTTTTGTTCTTTCTTTCTTCTTTCTTTCTTCTTTCTTTCTTTCTTTCTTCTTTATTCTTTCTTTCTCTCTTCTTTCTTTCTTCTTTCCTTCTTCTTTCTTTCTTTCTTTCTTCTTTCTTTCTTCTTTCCTCTTTCTTTCTTCTTTTTTTCTTCCTTTCTACTTTCTTTCTTTCTTCCATCTTTTTTTCTTCTTTCTTTCCTCTTTCTTTCTTTCTTCTTTCTTTCTTTCTCCTTTCTTCTTTTTTTCTTCTTTCATTCTTTCTTTTTTCTTTCTTCTTTCTTTCTTCTTTCTTCTTTCTTTCTTTCTTCTTTCTTTCTTCGTTCTTTCTCCTTTCTTTCTTCATTCTTTCTTCTTTCTTTCTTCTTTCTTTCTTTCTCCTTTCTTTCTTCTTTTTTCTTCTTTCTTTCTTTCTTCTTTCTTACTTCTTTCTTTCTTCTTTCTTATTTCTTTCTTTCTTCTTTCTTTCTTTCTTCTTTCTTTCTTCTTTCTTGCTTCTTTCTGTCTTTCTTTCTTCTTTCTTTCTTCTTTCTTTCTTCATCTTTCTTCTTTCTTTCTACTTTCTTCCTTCTTTCTTTCTTTCTTCTTTCTTTCTTCTTCCTTTCTTCTATCTTTCTCCTTTCTTTCTTCTATCTTTCTCCTTTCTTTCTTCTTTCTTTCTTCTTTCTTTATTTCTTCTTTCTTTCTTCTTTCTTTCTCTCTTCTTTCTTTCTTCTTTCCTTCTTCTTTCTTTCTTTCTTTCTTTCTTCTTTCTTTCTTCTCTCTTCTTTCTTTCTTCTTTCCTCTTTCTTTCTTCTTTTTTTCTTCTTTCTTTCTTTCTACTTTCTTTCTTTATTCCATCTTTTTTTCTTCTTTCTTTCCTGTTTCTTTCTTTCTTCTTTCTTTCTTCTGTCTTTCTTTCTTCTTTCTTTCTTCTTTTTTCTTGGTTCTTTCTCCTTTCTATATTCATTCTTTCTTCTTTCTTTCTTTCTTCTTTCTTTCTTCTTTCTATCTTCATCTTTCTTCTTTCTTTCTACTTTCTTTCTTCTTTCTTTCTTTATTCTTTCTTTCTTCTTTCTTTCTTCTTTCTTTCTTCTTTCTTTCTTCTTTCTTTCTTCTATATTTTTTCTTTCCTTCATTCTTTCTTCTTTATTTCTTTCTTTCTTCTTTCTTTCTTCTTTTCTCTTTCTTTCTTTTTTCTTTATTTCTTTCTTCTTTCTTTCTTTCTACTTTCTTTCTTTCTTTCTTCTTTCGTTCTTCTTTCTTTCTCCTTTCTTTCTTCTTTCGTCTTTCTTTCTTCTTTCTTTCTTCTTTCTTTCTTCTTCTTTCTTTCTTCTTTCTTTCTTTCTTCTTTCTTACTTCTTTCTTTCTTCTTTCTTTCTTCTTTCTTTCTTCTTTCTTTCTTCTTTCCTTCTTCTTTCTTTCTTCTTTCTTTCTTTCTTTCTTCTTTCTTTCTTCTTTCTTTCTTTCTTCTTTCTTTCTTCTTTCTTTCTTCTTTCTTTCTTTCTTATTTCTCCTTTCTTTCTTCTTTCTTTCTTCTATCTTTCTTCTTTCCTTCTTTCTTTCTTCTTTCTTTCTTTCTTCTTTCTTTCTTTATTTCTTCTTTCTTCTTTCTTTCTTCTTTGTTTCTTCTTTCTTTCTTCCTTCTTCTTTCTTCGTTAATTCTTTCTTTCTTCTTTCTTTGTTTCTTCTTTCTTTCTTCTTTCTTTCTTTCTTGTTTCTTTCTTCCTTCTTTCTTCTTTCTTTCTTCTTTCTTTCTTCTTTCTTTCTAATTTCTTTTTCTTTCTTCTTTCTTTCTTCTTTCTTTATTCTTTCTTTCTTTCTTATTTCTCTCTTCTTTCTTTCTTCTTTCTTTCTTCTTTCTTTCTTTCTTCTTTCTTTCATTCTTCTTTCTTTTTTTCATCTTTCTTTCTTTCTTCTTTCTTTCTTTCTTCTTCCTTTCTTCTTTCGTTCTTCTTTCTTTCTTTCTTTCTTCTTTCTTCATTCTTCTTTCTTCTTTCTCTCTTCTTTCTTCTTTCTTTCTTTCATTCTTCTTCCTTTCTTCTTTCTTTCTTGTTTCTTTCTTACTTCTTTCTTTCTTCTTTCTATCTTCTTTCTTTCTTCATTTTCTTTTTTCTTTCTTTCTTTCTTACTTTCTTCATTCTTTCTTCTTTCTTTCTTCTTTCTTTCTTCTTTCTTTGCTCTTTATTTCTTCTTTCTTTCTTCTTTCTTCTTTCTTTCTTTCTTCTTTCATTATTTCTTTCTTTTTTCTTTCTTCTTTCTTTCTTCTTTCTTTCTTCTTTCTTTCTTCTTTCTTACTTCTTTTTTACTTCTTTCTTACTCCTTTCTTACTTCTTTCTTTCTTTCTTCTTTCTTTCTTTCTTCGTTCTTTCTTTCTTCTTTCTTTCTTCTTCCTTTCTTCTTTCTTAATTCTTTTTTAATTCTTTCTTTCTTCTTTATTTCTTTCTTTCTTCTTTCTTTCCTCTTCCTTTATTTCTTCTTTCTTTCTTCTTTCTTTTTTCTTTCTTTCTTCTTTCTTTCTTCTTTCTTTGTTCTTTCTTTCTTCTTTCTCTCTTCTTTCTTTCTTCCTTCCTATTTTATTTCTTTCTTCTTTCTTTCGTCTTTCTTTTTTCTTTTTTTCTTTCTTCTTTCTTTCTTCTTTCTTTCTTTCTTTATTCTTACTTTCTTCTTTCTTTCTTCTTTATTTCGTCTTTCTTCTAACAAGAAAGAAAGAAGAAAGAAAGATGAAAGAAAGAAAGAAGAAACAAAGAAGAAAGAAAGAAATAAGCAAGAAAAAAGGAGAAAGAACGAAAAAAGAAAGAAAGAGAGAAAGAAGCAAGAAAAAAGGAGAAAGAACGAAAGAAGAAAGAAAGAAAGAAAGAAGAAAGAAAAAGAAAGAAATAAGAAAGAATGAAGAAAGAAAGAAGAAATAAAGAAACAAACAAAGAAAAAAGGAAGAAGAAAGAAAGAAAGAAAAATGAAAGAAAAAGAAAGAACAAAGAAAGAAAGAAGAAAGAAAGAAAGTAGAAAGAAGAAAGAAAGAAGAAAGAAAGAAGAAAGAAAGAAGAATGAAAGAAGAATGAGAGAAGTAAGAAATAAGTAAGAAAGAATCAAGAAAGAAGTAAGATAGTAAAAAGAAAGTAGTAAGAAAGAAAGAAGAGAAAAGAAAGAAAGAAAGAAGAAAGAAAGAGGAAAGAAAGAAGAAAGAAATATGTAATAAAGAATAAAGAAAGAAGAAAGAAAGAAGTAAGAAAGAAGTAAGAAAGAAATAAGAAAGAAAGAAGAAAGAAAGAAAGAGGAAAGAAAGAAGAAAGAAAGAATGAAGAAAGAAGAAAGAAAGAAAAAAAGAAAGAAAGAAGAAAGAAGAAAGAAAGAAAAATGAAAGAAGAAAGAATGTAAGAAGAAAGAAAGAGGAAAGAAAGAAGAAAGAAAGAAGAAAGAAAGAAAGAAGGAAGAAAGAAGAAAGAAAGAAGAAAGAAAGAAGTACGAAAGAAGAAAAAATAAGAAAGAAGAAAATATAAGAAAGAAAGAAGAAGAAATAAAGAAGAAAGAAAGAAGTAAGAAAGAAGTAAGAAAGAAATAAGAAAGAAAGAAGAAAGAATGAAGAAAAAGAAAGAATAAAGAAAGAAGAAAGAAAGAAGAAAGAAGAAAGAAAGAAGTAAGAAAGAAGTAAAAAGGAAAGAAAGAAGAAAGAAAGAAGAAGGAAAGAAGAAAGAAAGCAGAAAGAAAGAAGAAAGGAAGAAGAAAGAAAGAAAGAAGAAATAAAGAAGAATGAAAGAAAGAAGAATGAAATAAGAAAGAAAGAAATAAGAAAGAAAGAAGTAAGAAAGATGTAAGAAAGAAGTAAGAAAGAAGTAAGAAATAAGAAAGAAAGAAGAAAAAAAGAAGAAAGAAAGGAGGAAGAAAGAAGAAAGAAAGAAGAAAAAAAGTAGTAAGAAAGTAGTAAGAAACAAGTAAGAAAGAAGCAAGAAAGAAGAAAGAAAGAAGAAAGAAAGAAGAAGGAAAGAAGAGAGAAAAATAAAGAAAGAAGAAAGTAAGAAAAAAGAAGAGAGAAAGGAAGAAGAAAGAAAGAAGTAAGAGAAAGGAAAGAAAGAAGAAAGAAAGAAAGAAGAAAGACAGAAAGAAAGAAGAAAGAAAGAAGAAAGAAAGAAAGAGGAAAGAAAGAAGAAAGAAAGAAGAAAGAAAGAAGAAAGGAAGAAGAAAGAAGTAAGAAAGAAAGAAGTAAGAAAGAAGTAAGAAGAAGAAAGAAAGAAGAAAAAAAGAAGAAAGAAAGGAAGAAGAAAGAAAGAAGAAAGAAAGAAGAAAAACAGTAGTAAGAAAGAAGTAAGAAACGAGTAAGAAGGAAGTAAGAAAGAAGAAAGAAAGAAGAAAGAAAGAAGAAGGAAAGAAGAGAGAAAAATAAAGAAAGAAAGAAGAAAGAAAGAAAGAAAGAAGAAAGAAAGAAAGAAGAAAGAAAGAAAGAATAAAGAAGAAAGAATGAAGAAAGAAAGAAGAAATAAAGAAGAAAGAAAGAAAGAAAGAAGAAGAAAGAAGAAAGAAGAAAGAAAGAAGAAAGAAGAAAGAAGAAAGAAGAAAGAAAGAAGAAAGAAAGAAGAAATAAAGTAGAAAGAAAGAAGAAAGAAAGAAGTAAGAATGAAATAAGAAAGAAGTAAGAAAGAATTAAGAAATAAGAAAGAAAGAAGAAAAAAAGAAGAAAGAAAGGAGGAAGAAAGAAAGAAGAAAGAAAGAAGAAAGAAAGAAGAAAAAATGTAGTAAGAAAGTAGTAAGAAACAAGTAAGAAAGAAGCAAGAAAGGAGAAAGAAAGAAGAAAGAAAGAAGAAGGAAAGAAGAGAGAAAAATAAAGAAAGAAGAAAGTAAGAAAAAAGAAGAGAGAAAGGAAGAAGAAAGAAGAAAGAAAGAAAGAAGAAAGAAAGAAGAAATAAAGAAGGAAGAAAGAAAGAAGGAAGAAAGAAGTAGGAAGGGAAGAAAGAAGAAGAAAGAAGAAAGAAGAAAGAAAGAAGAAAGAAAGAAGAAGGAAAGAAGAGAGAAAAGTAAAGAAAGAAAGAAGAAAGAAAGAAAGAAAGAAAGAAGAAAGTAAGAAGTAAGAAAGAAGAAAGAAAGAAGTAAGAAAGAAAGAAGAAAGAAAGAAGAAAGAAAGAAGACAGAAAGAAAGAATTAAGAAAGAAGAAAGAATGAGGAAAGAAAGAAGAAGAAAGAAGAAGAAAGAAAGAAAGAAAGAAAGAAAGGAGAAAGAAAGAAGAGAGGAAGAAGAAAGAAAAAAGAAAAAAGAAGTAAAAAAGAAATAAGAAACAAGTAAGAAAGAAGTAAGAAAGAAGAAAGAAAGAAGAAAGAAAGAAGAAGGAAAGAAGAAAGAAAGAAGAAAGAAACAAGAAAGAAACAAGAAAGAAAGAAAGACGTAAGAAAGAAGAAAGAAAGAAGAAAGAAAGAAGAAAGAAAGGAAGAAAGAAGAAAGAAGAAAGAAAGAAAGAAGGAAGAAAGAAAGAAGAAAGATACTAAGAAGAAAGAGAGAAGAAAGAAAGAAGAAAGAAAGAAGAAAGAAAGAAGTAAGAAAGAAGAAAGAAAGAAGAAAGAAGAAGAAGAAAGAAAGAAGAAAGAAACAAAGAAGAATGAAAGAAGAAAGAAAGAATGAAGAATGAAAGAATAAAGAAACAAGAAAGAAAGAAGAAAGAAAGAAAGAAAGAAGAAAGAAAGAAGAAAGGAAGAAGAAAGGAAGAAAGAAGAAAGAAAGAAGAAAGAAATACAGAAGTAAGAAAGAAAGAAGAAAGAAATAAGAAAGAAGAAAGAAAGAAGAAAGAAAGAAGAAAGAAAGAAGAAATAAGAAAGAAGTAAGAAAGAAGTAAGAAAGAAAGAAGAAAGAAAGAAGAAAGAAAGAAAGTAAGAAATAAAGAAAGAAAGAAAGAAAGAAAGAAAGGAGAAAGAAAGAAGAAGGAAAGAAGAAAGGAAGAAATAAGAAAGAAAGAAAGAAGAAAGAAAGAAGAAAGAAAGAAGAAAGAAAGAAGTAAGAAAGAAAGAAGTAAGAAATAAGTAAGAAAGAATCAAGAAAGAAAGAATAAAGAAAGAAAAAAGAAAGAAGAAAGAAAGAAGAAAGAAAGAAAAAAGAAAGGAAGAAGAAAGAAAGAAGAAAGAAGGAAAGAAGAAAGAAAGAAGAAAGAAAGAATAGAGAAAGAAAGAAACAAGAAAGAAAGAAAGAAGAAAAAAAGTAGAAACAAAGAAGAAAGAAAGAAGAAAGAAAGAAGAAAGAAAGAAAGAAGTAAGAAAGAAGAAGGAAAGAAAGAAGAAAGAAAGAAGAATGAAAGAAGAAAGGAAGAAGAACGAAAGAAAGAAGAAAGAAAGAAGAATGAAAGAAAGAAGAATGAAAGAAGAATCAAGAAGAAATAAAGAAGAAAGAAAGAAGAAATAAAGAAAGAAATAAGAAAGGAAGAAGAAAGAAAGACGTAAGAAAATATGAAGTATGAAAGAAGTAAGAAAGAATTAAGAAAGAAGTAAGAAAGAACAAAGAAAGAAGAAAAAAAGAAGAAAGAAATAAGGAAGAAAGAAAGAAGAAAGAAAGAAGAAAGAAAAAAGAAAAAAAGAAGTAAGAAAGAAGTAAGAAAGAAGAAAGAAAGAAGAAAGAAAGAAGAAGGAAAGAAGAGAGAATCATAAAGAGAGAAAGATTAAAGAAAGAAAGAAGATAGAAAGAAAGAAGAAATAAAGAAGTAAGAAAGAAAGAAGAAAGAAAGAAGAAAGAAAGATTAAAGAAAGAAAGAAAGAAGAATGAAAGAAGAAAGAAAGAAGAAAGAATGAAAGACTAAAGAAACAAGAAAGAAAGAAGAAAGAAAGAAGAAAGGAAGAAGAAAGAAAGAAAGAAGAAAGAAAGAAAGAAGAAAGAAAGAAGAAAGAAGGAAGAAAGAAGAAAGAAAGAGGAAAGAAGAATGAAATAAGAAAGAAAGAAGAAAGAAAGAAGAAAGAAAGAAAGAAGTAAGAAAGAAGAAAGAAAGAAGTAAGAAAGAGGTAAGAAAGAAAGAAGAAAGAAAGAAATAAAGAAGAAAGAATGAAGAAAGAAAGAAGAAAGAAAGAAGAAAGAAACAAGACAGAAGTAAGAAAGAAAGAAGTAATAAACAAAGAAGAAAGAAGAAAGAAAGAAGAAAGAAAGAAGAAAGAAGAAAGAAAGAAGAAAGAAGAAAGAAAGAAGAAAGAAAGAAGAAAGAAAGAAGAAAGAAAGAATAAAGAAAGAAGAAAGAAAGAAGAAAGGAAGAAGAAAGGAAGAAGAAAGGAAGAATAAAGAAAGAAGAAAGAAAGAAGAAAGAAAAGAAGAAAGAAAGAAAGAAAGAAGAAAGAAAGAAAGAATAAAGAGGAAAGAAAGAAGAAAGAAAGAAGAATGAAAGAAGAAAGAAAGAAGAAAGAAGAAGAAGAGAAAGAAAGAAAAAAGAAAGAAGAAAGAAACAAGAAAGAATAAAGAAGAAAGAAGAAAGAAAGTAGAAAGAAAGAAAGAAGAGAGAAGAAGAAACAAAGAAATAAGAAAGAAAGAAAGAAGAAAGAAAGAAGAAAGAAAGAAGAAAGAAAGAAGTAAGAAAGAAGTAAGAAAGAAAGAAGAAAGAAAGAAGAAAGAAAGAAGAAAGTAAGAAGAAAGAAAAAAGAAATAAAGAAGAATGAAAGAAAAGAAAGATAGAAGAAAGAAACTAGAAAGAAAGAAAGAAGAAAGAAAGAAGAAAAAAGAAAGAAGGAAAAAAGAAAGTAAGAAGAAAGAAAGAAGAAAGAAAGAAATAAAGAAGAAAGAAAGAAAGAAGAAAGAAAGAAGAAAGAAAGAAGAAAAAAGAAGAAAGAAAGAAGAAAGAAAGAGGAAAGAAGTAAGAGAGAAAGAAGAAAGAAAGAAAGAAGAAAGAAAGAAAGAAGTAAGGAAGAAGAAAGAAAGAAAGAATAAAGAAAGAAGAAAGAAAGAAGAATGAAAGAAGAAAGAAAGAAGAAAGAAAGAAGAAAAATAGAAGAAAGAAAGAAAGAAGACAGAATGTAGAAAGAAAGAAAGAAGAAAGAAAGAAGAAATAAGAAAGACGGAAAAAAGAAAGAAAGAGGAAAGAAAGAAGAAAAAAGAAATAAGGAAAAAAGAAAGTAAGAAGAAAGAAAGAAGAAAGAAAGAAAGAAGAAAGAAAGAAATAAAGAAGAAAGAAAGAAAGAAGAAAGAAATAAAGAAGAAAAAAAGAAGAAAGAAAGAAGAAAGAAAGAAGAAAGAAAGAGGAAAGAAGTAAGAGAGAAAGAAGAAAGAAAGAAAGAAGAAAGAAAGAAAGAAGTAAGGAAGAAGAAAGAAAGAAAGAATAAAGAAAGAAGAAAGAAAGAAGAATGAAAGAAGAAAGAAAGAAGAAAGAAAGAAGAAAAATAGAAGAAAGAAAGAAAGAAGACAGAATGTAGAAAGAAAGAAAGAAGAAAGAAAGAAGAAATAAGAAAGACGGAAAAAAGAAAGAAAGAGGAAAGAAAGAAGAAAAAGAAATAAGGAAAAAAGAAAGTAAGAAGAAAGAAAGAAGAAAGAAAGAAAGAAGAAAGAAAGAAATAAAGAAGAAAGAAAGAAAGAAGAAAGAAATAAAGAAGAAAAAAAGAAGAAAAAAGAAGAAAGAAAGAAGAATGAGGAAAGAAGTAAGAGAGAAAGAAGAAAGAAAGAAAGAAGAAAGAAAGAAAGAAGTAAGGAAGAAGAAAGAAAGAAAGAATAAAGAAAGAAGAAAGAAAGAAGAATGAAAGAAGAAAGAAAGAAGAATGAGGAAAGAAGTAAGAGAGAAAGAAGAAAGAAAGAAAGAAGAAAGAAAGAAAGAAGTAAGGAAGAAGAAAGAAAGAAAGAAAAAAGAAAGAAGAAAGAAAAAGAATAAAGAAGAAAGAAAGAAGAGAGAAAGGAAGAAGAAAGAAAGAAGTAAGAGAAAGGAAAGAAAGAAGAAAGAAAGAAAGAAGATAGACAGAAAGAAAGAAGAAAGAAAGAAGAAAGAAAGAAAGAGGAAAGAAAGAAGAAAGAAAGAAGAAAGAAAGAAGAAAGGAAGAAGAAAGAAGTAAGAAAGAAAGAAGTAAGAAAGAAGTAAGAAAGAAGAAAGAAAGAAGAAAAAAAGAAGAAAGAAAGGAAGAAGAAAGAAAGAAGAAAGAAAGAAAGAAGAAAGAAAGAAAGAATAAAGAAGAAAGAATGAAGAAAGAAAGAAGAAATAAAGAAGAAAGAAAGAAAGAAAGAAGAAGAAAGAAGAAAGAAGAAAGAAGAAAGAAGAAAGAAGAAAGAAGAAAGAAAGAAGAAAGAAAGAAGAAATAAAGTAGAAAGAAAGAAAGAAGAAAGAAGAAAGAAAGAAAGAATAAAGAAGAAAGAAAGAAGAAAGAAAGAAGAAATAAAGAAGAAAGAAAGAAAGAAAGAAGAAAGAAAGAAGAAAGAAAGAAAGAAGAAAGAAAGAGGAAATAAAGAAAGAAGAATGAAGAAGAAAGAAAGAAATAAGAAAGAAAGAAGTAAGAAAGAAGTAAAAAGGAAAGAAAGAAGAAAGAAAGAAGAAGGAAAGAAGAAAGAAAGCAGAAAGAAAGAAGAAAGGAAGAAGAAAGAAAGAAAGAAAGAAGAAATAAAGAAGAATGAAAGAAAGAAGAATGAAATAAGAAAGAAAGAAATAAGAAAGAAAGAAGTAAGAAGGATGTAAGAAAGAAGTAAGAAAGAAGTAAGAAATAAGAAAGAAAGAAGAAAAAAAGAAGAAAGAAAGGAGGAAGAAAGAAAGAAGAAAGAAAGAAGAAAGAAAGAAGAAAAAAAGTAGTAAGAAAGTAGTAAGAAACAAGTAAGAAAGAAGCAAGAAAGAAGAAAGAAAGAAGAAAGAAAGAAGAAGGAAAGAAGAGAGAAAAATAAAGAAAGAAGAAAGTAAGAAAAAAAGAGAGAAAGGAAGAAGAAAGAAAGAAGTAAGAGAAAGGAAAGAAAGAAGAAAGAAAGAAAGAAGAAAGAAAGAAAGAAAGAAGAAAGAAAGAAGAAAGAAAGAAAGAGGAAAGAAAGAAGAAAGAAAGAAGAAAGAAAGAAGAAAGGAAGAAGAAAGAAGTAAGAAAGAAAGAAGTAAGAAAGAAGTAAGAAAGAAGAAAGAAAGAAGAAAAAAAGAAGAAAGAAAGGAAGAAGAAAGAAAGAAGAAAGAAAGAAGAAAAACAGTAGTAAGAAAGAAGTAAGAAACGAGTAAGAAAGAAGTAAGAAAGAAGAAAGAAAGAAGAAAGAAAGAAGAAGGAAAGAAGAGAGAAAAATAAAGAAAGAAAGAAGAAAGAAAGAAAGAAAGAAGAAAGAAAGAAAGAAGAAAGAAAGAAAGAGGTACGAAAGAAGAAAGAATGAAGAAAGAAAGAAGATAGAAAGAAGAAAAAAAGAAGAAAGAAAGAAAGAAGAAAGAAAGAAGAAAGAAAGAAGAAAGAAAGAAAGAATAAAGAAGAAAGAATGAAGAAAGAAAGAAGAAATAAAGAAGAAAGAAAGAAAGAAAGAAGAAGAAAGAAGAAAGAAGAAAGAAGAAAGAAGAAAGAAGAAAGAAGAAAGAAGAAAGAAAGAAGAAAGAAAGAAGAAATAAAGTAGAAAGAAAGAAAGAAGAAAGAAAGAAGAAAGAAAGAACGAATAAAGAAGAAAGAAAGAAGAAAGAAAGAAGAAATAAAGAAGAAAGAAAGAAAGAATGAAGAAAGAAAGAAGAAAGAAAGAAAGAAAGAAGAAAGAAAGAGGAAATAAAGAAAGAAGAATGAAAGAAGAAAGAAAGAAATAAGAAAGAAAGAAGTAAGAAAGAAGTAAAAAGGAAAGAAAGAAGAAAGAAAGAAGAAGGAAAGAAGAAAGGAAGCAGAAAGAAAGAAGAAAGGAAGAAGAAAGAAAGGAAGAAAGAAGAAATAAAGAAGAATGAAAGAAAGAAGAATGAAATAAGAAAGAAAGAAATAAGAAAGAAAGAAGTAAGAAGGATGTAAGAAAGAAGTAAGAAAGAAGTAAGAAATAAGAAAGAAAGAAGAAAAAAATAAGAAAGAAAGGAGGAAGAAAGAAAGAAAGAAAGAAGAAAGAAAGAAGAAAGAAAGAAAGAAAGAAAGAAAGAAGAAAGAAAGAAGTAAGAATGAAATAAGAAAGAAGTAAGAAAGAATTAAGAAATAAGAAAGAAAGAAGAAAAAAAGAAGAAAGAAAGGAGGAAGAAAGAAAGAAGAAAGAAAGAAGAAAGAAAGAAGAAAGAAAGAAGAAAAAAAGTAGTAAGAAAGTAGTAAGAAACAAGTAAGAAAGAAGCAAGAAAGGAGAAAGAAAGAAAGAAAGAATGAAAGAGGAAAGAAAGAATAAAGAATGAAAGAATAAAGAAAGAAGAAAGAAATAAGAAAGAAAGAAGAAAGAAAGAAGAAAGAAAGAAGAAAGAAAAAAGAAAGAAAGTAAGAAAAAAGAAAGAAGAAAGAAAGAAGGAAAGAAAAGAAAGAAAGAAAGAAGAAAGAAAGAAAGAAAGAAGAAAGAAAGAAGTAAGAAAGAAGTAAGAAAGAAGTAATAAGAAGGAAAGAAGAAAGAAAGAAGAAAGAAATAAGAAAGAAAGAAAGAAGAAAGAAAGAAGTAAGAAAGAAAGAAGAAAGAAAGAAGACAGATAGAAGAAAGAAAGAAGAAAGAAAGAAAGAAGTAAGAAAGAAGAAAGAAAGAAGAAAGAAAGAAGAAAGAAAGAAAAAAGAAAGAAGAAAGAAAGAAGAAAGAAAGAAGAAAGAAAGAAAGAAGAAAGAAGAAAGAAAGAAGAAAGAAAGAAGAAAGGAAGAAGAAAGAAGTAAGAAAGAAAGAAGTAAGAAAGAAGTAAGAAAGAAGTAAGAAAGAAGAAAGAAAGAAGAAAAAAAGAAGAAAGAAAGGAGGAAGAAAAAAAGAAGAAAGAAAGAAGAGAAACAGTAGTAAGAAAGAAGTAAGAAACGAGTAAAAAAGAAGTAAGAAAGAAGAAAGAAAGAAGAAAGAAAGAAGAAGGAAAGAAGAGAGAAAAATAAAGAAAGAAGAAAGTAAGAAAAAAGAAGAGAGAAAGGAAGAAGAAAGAAGAAAGAAAGAAAGAAGAAAGAAAGAAGAAATAAAGAAGGAAGAAAGAAAGAAGGAAGAAAGAAGTAGGAAGGGAAGAAAGAAGAAGAAAGAAGAAAGAAGAAAGAAAGAAGAAAGAAAGAAGAAGGAAAGAAGAGAGAAAAGTAAAGAAAGAAAGAAGAAAGAAAGAAAGAAAGAAAGAAGAAAGTAAGAAGTAAGAAAGAAGAAAGAAAGAAGTAAGAAAGAAAGAAGAAAGAAAGAAGAAAGAAAGAAGACAGAAAGAAAGAATTAAGAAAGAAGAAAGAATGAGGAAAGAAAGAAGAAAGAAAGAAGAAAGAAAGAAAGAAAGAAAGAAAGGAGAAAGAAAGAAGAGAGGAAGAAGAAAGAAAAAAGAAAAAAGAAGTAAAAAAGAAATAAGAAACAAGTAAGAAAGAAGTAAGAAAGAAGAAAGAAAGAAGAAAGAAAGAAGAAGGAAAGAAGAAAGAAAGAAGAAAGAAACAAGAAAGAAACAAGAAAGAAAGAAAGACGTAAGAAAGAAGAAAGAAAGAAGAAAGAAAGAAGAAAGAAAGGAAGAAAGAAGAAAGAAGAAAGAAAGAAAGAAGGAAGAAAGAAAGAAGAAAGATACTAAGAAGAAAGAGAGAAGAAAGAAAGAAGAAAGAAAGAAGAAAGAAAGAAGTAAGAAAGAAGAAAGAAAGAAGAAAGAAAGAAGAAAGAAAGAAGAAAGAAACAAGAAAGAAACAAGAAAGAAAGAAAGACGTAAGAAAGAAGAAAGAAAGAAGAAAGAAAGAAGAAAGAAAGGAAGAAAGAAGAAAGAAGAAAGAAAGAAAGAAGGAAGAATGAAAGAAGAAAGAAAGAAGAAAGAAAGAAAGAAAGAAAGAAAGAAAGAAAGAAAGAAAGAAGAAAGAAGAAAGAAAGAAAGAAGAAAGAAAGAAGTAAGAAAGAAGAAAGAAACAAAGAAGAATGAAAGAAGAAAGAAAGAATGAAGAATGAAAGAATAAAGAAACAAGAAAGAAAGAAGAAAGAAAGAAAGAAAGAAGAAAGAAAGAAGAAAGGAAGAAGAAAGGAAGAAAGAAGAAAGAAAGAAGAAAGAAATACAGAAGTAAGAAAGAAAGAAGAAAGAAATAAGAAAGAAGAAAGAAAGAAGAAAGAAAGAAGAAAGAAAGAAGAAATAAGAAAGAAGTAAGAAAGAAGTAAGAAAGAAAGAAGAAAGAAAGAAGAAAGAAAGAAAGAAAGAAATAAAGAAAGAAAGAAAGAAAGAAAGAAGAAGGAAAGAAGAAAGGAAGAAATAAGAAAGAAAGAAAGAAGAAAGAAAGAAGAAAGAAAGAAGAAAGAAAGAAGTAAGAAAGAAAGAAGTAAGAAATAAGTAAGAAAGAATCAAGAAAGAAAGAATAAAGAAAGAAAAAAGAAAGAAGAAAGAAAGAAGAAAGAAAGAAAAAAGAAAGGATGAAGAAAGAAAGAAGAAAGAAGGAAAGAAGAAAGAAAGAAGAAAGAAAGAATAGAGAAAGAAAGAAAGAAGAAAGAAACAAGAAGAAAGAAAGAAGAAAAAAAGTAGAAACAAAGAAGAAAGAAAGAAGAAAGAAAGAAGAAAGAAAGAAAGAAGTAAGAAAGAAGAAGGAAAGAAAGAAGAATGAAAGAAGAAAGAAAGAAGAATAAAGAAGAAAGAAAGAAGAAATAAAGAAAGAAATAAGAAAGGAAGAAGAAAGAAAGACGTAAGAAAATATGAAGTATGAAAGAAGTAAGAAAGAATTAAGAAAGAAGTAAGAAAGAACAAAGAAAGAAGAAAAAAAGAAGAAAGAAATAAGGAAGAAAGAAAGAAGAAAGAAAGAAGAAAGAAAAAGAAAAAAAGAAGTAAGAAAGAAGTAAGAAAGAAGAAAGAAAGAAGAAAGAAAGAAGAAGGAAAGAAGAGAGAATCATAAAGAGAGAAAGATTAAAGAAAGAAAGAAGATAGAAAGAAAGAAGAAATAAAGAAGTAAGAAAGAAAGAAGAAAGAAAGAAGAAAGAAAGATTAAAGAAAGAAAGAAAGAAGAATGAAAGAAGAAAGAAAGAAGAAAGAATGAAAGACTAAAGAAACAAGAAAGAAAGAAGAAAGAAAGAAGAAAGGAAGAAGAAAGAAAGAAAGAAGAAAGAAAGAAAGAAGAAAGAAAGAAGAAAGAAGGAAGAAAGAAGAAATAAAGAGGAAAGAAGAATGAAATAAGAAAGAAAGAAGAAAGAAAGAAGACAGAAAGAAAGAAGTAAGAAAGAAGAAAGAAAGAAGTAAGAAAGAGGTAAGAAAGAAAGAAGAAAGAAAGAAATAAAGAAGAAAGAATGAAGAAAGAAAGAAGAAAGAAAGAAGAAAGAAACAAGACAGAAGTAAGAAAGAAAGAAGTAATAAACAAAGAAGAAAGAAGAAAGAAAGAAGAAAGAAAGAAGAAAGAAGAAAGAAAGAAGAAAGAAGAAAGAAAGAAGAAAGAAAGAAGAAAGAAAGAAGAAAGAAAGAATAAAGAAAGAAGAAAGAAAGAAGAAAGAAGAAGAATGGAAGAAGAAAGGAAGAATAAAGAAAGAAGAAAGAAAGAAGAAAGAAAGAAGAAAGAAAGAAAGAAAGAAGAAAGAAAGAAAGAATAAAGAGGAAAGAAAGAAGAAAGAAAGAAGAAAGAAAGAAGAAAGCAAGAAAGAAGAAAGAAAGAAGAAAAAAGAAAGAAAGAAGAAAGAAAGAAGAAGAAAGAAAGAAGAAAGAAAGAAATAAGAAAGAAAGAAAGAAGAAAGAAAGAAAGAAGAAAGAAAGAAGAAAGAAAGAAGTAAGAAAGAAAGAAGAAAGATAGAAGGAAGAAAAAAGGAAGAAAGAAGGAAGAAAGAAAGAAAAAAGAAAGAAGAATGAAAGAAGAAATAAAGAAGAACGAAAGAAGAAAGAAAGAAAGAAGAAAGAATGTAGAAAGAAAGAAAGAAGAAAGAAAGAAGAAATAAGAAAGACGGAAAAAAGAAAGAAAGAGAAAAGAAAGAAGAAAAAGAAAGAAGGAAGAAAGAAAGAAAGAGAGAAAGAAGAAAGAAAGAAAGAAAAAATAAGAAAGAAGAAAGAAAGAAGAATGAAAGAAGAAAGAAAGAAGAAAGAAAGAAGAAAGAAAGAAGAAAGATAGAAGAAAGAAAGAAGAAAGAAAGGAGAAGAAAGAAAAAAGAAAGAAAGAAAGAAAGAAAGAAGAAAGAAAGAAGAAACATGAAAGAAATAAAGAAGAAAGATATAAGAAAGAAAGAAAGAAAGAAAGAAAGAAGAAAGAAAGAAGAAAGAAAGAAGAAAGAAAGAAGAAATAAGAAAAAAGAAAGAAAGAAGAAAGAAATAAGAAGAAAGAAAGAAGAAAGAAAGAAATAAGAAAGAAAGAAAGAAGAAAGAAAGAAAGAAGAAGAAGAAAGAAAGAAGGAAGAAAAAAGGAAGAAGGAAGGAAGAAAGAAAGAAGAAAGAAAGAAGAAATAAAGAAGAAATAAAGAAGAACGAAAGAAGAAAGAAAGAAAGAAGAAAGAAAAAAGAAAAAAGAAAGAAGGAACAAAGAACGAAAGAAAGAAAGAAGAAAGAAAGGAGAAAGAAAGAAGTAAGAAAGAAAGAAGAAAGAAAGAAGGAAGAAAAAAGGAAGAAAGAAGGAGAAAGAAAGAAAAAAGAAAGAAGAATGAAAGAAGAAATAAAGAAGAACGGAAGAAGAAAGAAAGAAAGAAGAAAGAAAGAAGAAGAAAGAAAAAAGAAAGAAAGAAAGAATAAAGAAGAAAGAAAGAAGAAAGAAAGAAGAAAGAAAGAAGAAGAAAGAAGAAAGAAAGAAGAAAAAAAAAAGAAAAAGAAAGAAAGAAGAAAGAAAGAAGAAAGAAAGACGAAAGAAGAAAGAAAGAACAAAGAAAGAAGAAAGAAAGAAAAAAGAAATAAAGAAGACAGAAAAAAGAACTAAGAAAGAAGAAAGAAACAAGAAAGAAAGAAGGAAGGAAGGAAGAAAGAAAGAAAGAAGAAAGAAAGATAGAAGAATGAAAGAAGAAAGAAAAATAAAGAAAGAAGAAAGAAAGAAAGAATAAAGAAAGAAGAAAGAAAGAAGAAAGAAAGAAAGAATAAAGAAAGAAGTAAGAAAGAAGTAAGAAAGAAGTAAGAAAGAAAGAAGAAAGAAACAAGAAAGAAAGAAGGAAGGAAGAAAGAAAGAAAGAAAGAAAGAAGAAAGAAAGAAAGAAAGAAAGAAGGAAGAAAGAAAGAAGAAATAAAGAAGAAAGTAAGAAGTAAGAAAGAAGTAAGAAAGAAGTAAAAAAGAAGTAAGAAAGAAGTAAGAAAGAAGAAGAAAGAAGAAGAAAGAAGAGAGAAAGAAGAAAGAAGAAAGAAAGAACAAAGAAAGAAAGAAGAAAGAAAGAAGAAAGAAAGAAAGAAGAAAAAAAGAAGAAAAAAACAAGAAAGAAAGAAGAAAGAAAGAAGAAACAAAGAAGAAAGAAAGAAAGAACAAAGAAAGAAGTAAGAAAGAAAGAAGAAAGAAAGTAGAAAGAAACAAGAAAGAAAGAAGGAATGAAGGAAGAAAGAAAGAAAGAAAGAAAGAAGAAAGAAAGAAAGGAAAGAAAGAATCAAGAAAGAAAGAAAGAAGAAATAAAGAAGAAAGAAAGAAGAAAAAAAGAAGAAAAAAAGAAGAAAGAAGAAAGAAAGAAGAAAGAAAGAAAGAATAAAGAAAGAAGTAAGAAAGAAATAAGAAAGAAAGAAGAAGAAACAAGAAAGAAAGAAGGAATGAAGGAAGAAAGAAAGAAAGAAAGAAGAAAGAAAGAAAGTAAAGAAAGAAGGAAGAAGGAAAGAAAGAAGAAATAAAGAAGAAAGAAAGAAGTAAGAAAGAAGTAAGAAAGAAGTAAAAAAGAAGTAAGAAAGAAGTAAGAAAGAAGAAAGAAGTAAGAAAGGAGAAAGAAAGAAGAAAGAAAGAGAGAGAAAGAAGAAAGAAGAAAGAAAGATGAAGAAAGAAAGAAAGAAGAAACAAAGAAGAAAGAAAGAAGAAAAAAAGAAGAAAAAAAGAAGAAAGAAGAAAGAAAGAAGAAAGAAAGAAAGAATAAAGAAAGAAGTAAGAAAGAAGTAAGAAAGAAAGAAGAAAGAAAGTAGAAAGAAACAAGAAAGAAAGAAGGAATGAAGGAAGAAAGAAAGAGAAAGAAAGAAAGTAAAGAAAGAAGAAATAAAGTAAGAAAGAAGAAATAAAGAAGAAAGAAAGAAGAAAGAAAGAAGAAAGAAGAAAGAAAGAAAGAAGAAAGAATGAAAGAAGAAAGGAAGAAGAAAGAAAGAAAGAAGAAAGAAAGTAGAAAGAAACAAGAAAGAAAGAAGGAATGAAGGAAGAAAGAAAGAAAGAAAGAAAGAAGAAAGAAAGAAAGTAAAGAAAGAAGGAAGAAGGAAAGTAAGAAGAAATAAAGAAGAAAGAAAGAAGTAAGGAAGAAGTAAGAAAGAAGTAAAAAAGAAGTAAGAAAGAAGTAAGAAAGAAGAAAGAAAGAAGAAAGAAAGAAGAGAGAAAGAAGAAAGAAGAAAGGAAGAAAGAAGAAAGAAAGAAAGAAGAAACAAAGAAGAAAGAAAGAAGAAAAAAAGAAGAAAAAAGAACAAGGAAGAATGAAAGAAGAAAGAAAGAAAGATAAAGAAAGAAGTAAGAAAGAAGTAAGAAAGAAAGAGAAAGAAAGTAGAAAGAAACAAGAAAGAAAGAAGGAATGAAGGAAGAAAGAAAGAAGAAAGAAAGAAAGTAAAGAAAGAAGAAATAAAGTAAGAAAGAAGAAATAAAGAGAAAGAAAGAAGAAAGAAGAAAGAAGAAGAAGAAAGAATGAAAGAAGAAAGGAAGAGGAAAGAAAGAAGAAGAAAGAAAGTAGAAAGAAACAAGAAAGAAAGAAGGAATGAAGGAAGAAAGAAAGAAAGAGGAAAGAAGAAAGAAAGAAAGGAAGAAGAATGAAAGAAAGAAGAAAGAAAGATGGAAGAAAGAAATAAGAAAGAAAGAAAGAAGAAGAAGAAAGAAGAAAGAAGAAAGAAACAAGTAAGAAAGAAAGAAGAAGAAAGAAAGAAGAAAGAAAGAAGAAGAAGAAAGAAGAAAGAATGAAGAAGAAAGAAAAGGAAAGAAAGAAGAAAGAAACAAGAAAGAAAGAAGAAAGAAAGAAATAAGAAATAAAGAAAGAAGAAAGAAAGAAAGAAGAAAGAAAGAAGAATAAAGAAAGAAGACAGACAGTAGAAAGAAAGAAAGAAGAAGAAAGAAGAAGAAAGAAGAAAGAAGAAAGAAAGAAGAAAGAATGAAGAAGAAAGAATGAAGAAGAAAGAAGAAGAACGTAAAGATGTAGAAAGAAGAAGAAAGAGAAGAAAGAAGAAAGAAAGAAAGAAGAAAGAAAGAAAGTACAAGAAAAAGAAAGAAAGAAGAAAGAAGAAAGAAAGAAAGAAGAAAGAAAAGAAGAAAGAAGGAAGAAGAAGAAGGAAGAAAAAAGAAAGAAAAGAAAGAAAGAAAGAAGAAAGAAAGAAGAAAGAAAGAAATAAGAAAGAAAGAAAGAAAGAAGAAAGAAAGAAGAAAGAAAGAAGAAAGAAAGAATTAAGAAAGAAGTAAGAAGAAGAAAGAATGAAGGAAGAAAGAAAGAAGAAAGAAAGAAGAAAGAAAGAAGAAAGAAAGAATAAGAAGAAGTAAGAAGAAGGAAGAATGAAGGAAGAAAGAAAGAAGAAAGAAGAAGAAAGAAAGAAAGAAAGAAGATGAAAGAAAGAAGAAGAAAGAAAGAAGAAAGAAAGAAAGAAGAAAGAAAGAAGAAAGAAAGAAGTAAGAAAGAAAGAAGAAAGAAAGAAGAAGGAAGAAAAAGGAAGAAAGAAGGAAGAAAGAGAAGAAAAGAAAGAAGAAAAAAAGAAAGAAAGAAGAAAGAAAGAAGAAAAAGAAAAGAAGAGAAGAAAGAAAGAAAGAAAGAAAGAAAGAAGAAGAAAGAAGAAAGAATAAAGAAGAAAGAAAGAAGAAAGAAAGAAGAATGAAAGAAGAAAGAAAGAAGAAAGAAGAAGAAAGAAAGAAGAAATATAGAAGAAGAAAGAAGATAGAAGAAGAAAGAAAGAATTAAGAAGAAGTAAGAAAGAAGGAAGAATGAAGGAAGAAAGAAAGAAGAAAGAAAGAAGAAAAAAGAAGAAATAAGAAGAACGAAAGAAGAAAGAAAGAAAGAAGAAAGAAAGTAGAAAGAAAGATAGAAGAAAGAAAGAAGAAATAAGAAAGAAGGAAAAAAGAAAGAAAGAAGAAAGAAAGAAGAAAAAAAAGAAGGAAGAAAGAAAGAAAGAAAGAAAGAAGAAAGAAAGAAAGATAAAGAAGAAGAAGAAGAAAGAAAGAAGAATGAAAGAAGAAAGAAAGAAGAAAGAAAGAAGAAAGAAAGAAGAAATATAGAAGAAAGAAGAAGATTAGAAAGAAGAAAGAAAGAAAAAAAGAAAGAAAGAAAGAATAAAGAAGAAAGAAAGAAGAAAGAAAGAACGAAGAAGAAAGAAGAAAGAAGAAAGAAAGAAGAAATAAAGAAGGAAGAAAGAAAGAAGAAAGAAAGAAAGAAGAAAGAAAGAAGAAGAAAGAGGAAAGAAAGAAGAAAGAAAGAAAAAGAAGGAAAGACGAAAGAAGAAAGAAAGAACAAAAAAAAGAAAAAGAAAGAAAGAAGACAGAAAGAAAGAAGAAAGAAACAAGAAAGAATGAAGGAAGGAAGGAAGAAAGAAAGAAAGAAGAAAGAAAGAAGAAGAAAGAAAGAAGAATGAAAGAAAGAAAAAAGAAAGAAAGAAGAAAGAAAGAAAGAGGAAAGAAAGAAGAAAGAAGAATAAAGAAAGAAAGAATAAAGAAAGAAGTAAGAAAGAAGTAAGAAAGAAAGAAGAAAGAAATAAGAAAGAAACAAGAACGAAAGAAGGAAGGAAGGAAGGAAGAAAGAAAGAAAGAAGAAAGAAAGAAAGAAAGAAATAAAGAGGGAAGAAAGAAAGAAGAAATAAAGAAGAAAGAAAGAAGAAAGAAAAAAGAAAGAAGAAAGAAAGGAAGAAGAAACAAAGAAGAAAGAAAGAAGAAGGAAAGAAGAAAGAAGAAAGAAAGAAAGAAGAAAGAAAGAAGAAAGAAAGTAAGAAAGAAGAAAGAAAGAAGAAAGGGAGAAGAAAGAAAGAAAGAAGAAAGAAAGAAGAAAAAAGAAAGAATGAAGAAAGAAAGAAAGAAGAAAGAAAGAAGAAAGAGGGAAAGAAGAAAGAAAGAAGTAGAAAGAAGTAAGAAAGGAAGAAAGAAGAAAGAAAGAAAGAAAGAAAGAAAGAAGAAAGAAAGGAAGAAGAACGAAAGAAGAAGAAGAAGAAGAAAGAAGAAAGAAGAAAGAAAGAAATAAAGAAAAAAAAAAAGAAGAAGTAAGAAAGAAGAGAAGAAAGAAGAAAGAAGAATGAAGAAAGAAGAAGAATGAAAGAAAGAAGAAAGAACGACGAAAGAATGAAGAAAGAAAGAGAAAGATCGAAGAAAGAATGAGGAGAGAAAGAAGAAAGAAAGAAGAAATTAAGAAGAAAGAAAGAAGAAAGATAAAGAAAGAAGTAAGAAAGAAAGAAGAAAGAAAGTAGAAAAAAATAATAAGAAAGAAGGAATGAAGGAAGAAAGAAAGAAAGAAAGAAGAAGAAAGAAGTAAAGAAAGAAGGAAGAAAGAAAGAAGAAATAAGAAGAAAGAAAGAAGTAAAGAAGAGTAGGAAAGAAGTAAAAAAGAAGTAAGAAAGAAGAAAGAAAGAAATAAGAAGGAAAGAAGAAAGAAGAAAGAAAGAAGAAAGAAAGAACAAGAAAGAAAGAAGAAAGAAAGAAGAAGAAGAAAGAAGAAAGAAAGAAAGAAGAAAGAAAGAAAGAAGAAAGAAAGAAAGAAGAAGAAAGAAGAAGAAAGAAGAAAGAAGAAGAAAGAAGAAAGAAAGAAAAAAGAAAGAAGAAAGAAGAAGAAGAAAGGAAGGAGAAGAAAGAAAGAAGAAAGTAAGAAGAAGAAAGAAGAAAGAAAGAAGAAAGAAGAAGAAGAAAGAAGAAAGAAAGAAGAAAGAAAGAAGAAAGGAAGAAGAAAGAAGTAAGAAAGAAAGAAGTAAGAAAGAAGTAAGAAAGAAGTAAGAAAGAAGAAAGAATGAAGAAAAAAGAAGAAAGAAGGAGGAAGAAAGAAGAAGAAGAAAGAGAAAGAAGAAAGAAGAAAGAAAGAAAGAAGAAAGAAAGAAGAAGAAAGAAAGAAGAAAGAAGAAAGAAGAACGAAAGAAGTAAGAAAGAAGAAAGAAAGAAGAAAGAAAGAACAAGGAAAGAATAGAGAAAAATAAAGAAATAAAGAAGAAAGAAAGAAGAAAGAAGAAAGAAGACAGACAGTAGAAAGAAAGAAAGAAAAAAAGAAAGAAAGAAGAAAGAAGAAAGAAGAAAGAATGAAGAAAGAAAGAAGAAAGAAAGAATGAAGAAAGAAAGAATGAAGAAAGAAAGACGAAAGACGAAGAAAGAATGAAGAAAGAAAGAAGAAAGAACGAAGAAAGATGAGGAAAGAAAGAAGAAAGAAAGAAAGAATAAAGAAAGAAGTAAGAAAGAAAGAAGAAAGAAAGTAGAAAGAAATAATAAAGAAAGAAGGAATGAAGGAAAGAAAGAAAGAAAGAAAGAAGAAAGAAAGAAAGTAAAGAGAGAAGGAAGAAAGAAAGAAAGAAGAAATAAAGAAGAAAGAAAGAAGTAAGAAAGAAGTAGGAAAGAAGTAAAAAAGAAGTAAGAAAGAAGTAAGAAAGAAATAAGAAGGAAAGAAGAAAGAAAGAAGAAAGAAAGAAGAAAGAAGAAAGAAAGAACGAAAGAAGAAAGAAAGAAAGATGAAAGAAAGAAGAAAGAAAGAAACAAGAAAGAAAGAAGAAAGAAAGAAGAAAGAAGAAAGAAAGAAGAAAGAAAGAAAGAAGAAAGAAAGAAAGAAGTAAGAAAGAAAGAAAGAAGAAAGAAAGAAGAAAGAAGAAAGAAAGAAGAAAGAAAGAAAAAAGAAAGAAGAAAGAAAGAAGAAAGAAAGAAGAAAGAAGAAAGAAGAAAGAAGAAAGAAAGAAGAAAGAAAGAAGAAAGGAAGAAGAAAGAAGTAAGAAAGAAAGAAGTAAGAAAGAAGTAAGAAAGAAGTAAGAAAGAAGAAAGAAAGAAGAAAAAAGAAGAAAGAAAGGAGGAAGAAAGAAAGAAGAAAGAAAGAAGAGAAACAGTAGTAAGAAAGAAGTAAGAAACGAGTAAAAAAGAAGTAAGAAAGAAGAAAGAAAGAAGAAAGAAAGAACAAGGAAAGAAGAGAGAAAAATAAAGAAAGAAAGAAGAAAGAAAGAAAGAAAGAAGAAAGAAAGAAAGAAGTAAGAAAGAAGAAAGAATGAAGAAAGAAAGAAGAAAGAAAGAAGAATGAAGTAATAAAGAAGAAAGAAAGAAGAAAGAAAGAAGAAAGAAAGAAAGAAAGAAGAAATAAGAAACAAAGAGAGAAGAAAGAAAGAAGAAATAAAGAAGGAAGAAAGAAAGAAGTAAGAAAGAAGTAAGAAGGAAAGAAAGAAGAAGAAAGAAGAAAGAAGAAAGAAGAAAGAAGAAAGAAGAAAGAAGAAAGAAGAAAGAAGAAAGAAGAAAGAAGAAAGAAGAAAGAAGAAAGAAGAAAGAAGAAAGAAAGAAGAAAGAAAGTAGAAAGAAAGAAAGAAAAAGAAAGAAGAAAGAAAGAAAGAAGAATGAAATAAGAAAGGAAAAAGAAAGAAAGAATAAAGAAAGAAAGAAGTAATAAAGAAGTAAGAAAGAGGATAGAAAGAAGAAAGAAGGAAAGAAAGAAGAAAGAAGAAAGAAATAAAGAAGAAAGAAAGAAAGAAATAATAAAGAAGAAAGAAAGAAATAAAGAAGAAAGAAAGAAGAAAGAAAGAAAGAATGAAAGAGGAAGAAAGAATAAAGAATGAAAGAATAAAGAAAGAAGAAAGAAATAAGAAAGAAAGAAGAAAGAAAGAAGAAAGAAAGAAGAAAGAAAAAGAAGAAAGTAAGAAAAAAAAGAAAGAAGAAAGAAAGAAGGAAAGAAAAGAAAGAAAGAAAGAAGAAAGAAAGAAGAAAGAAGAAAGAAAGAAGTAAGAAAGAAGTAAGAAAGAAGTAAGAAAGAAGGAAAGAAGAAAGAAAGAAGAAAGAAATAAGAAAGAAAGAAAGAAGAAAGAAAGAAGTAAGAAAGAAAGAAGAAAGAAAGAAGACAGATAGAAGAAAGAAAGAAGAAAGAAAGAAAGAAGTAAGAAAGAAGAAAGAAAGAAGAAAGAAAGAAGAAAGAAGCAAAGAAGAAAGAACGAAGAAAGAAAAAAAGAAAGAAGAATGAAAGAAGAAAGAAAGAAGAAAGAATGAAAGACTAAAGAAACAAAAAAGAAAGAAGAAAGAAAGCAGAAAGAAAGAAGAAAGAAAGAAGAAAGGAAGAAAGAAAGAACAAAGAAAGAAGAAAGAAAGAAAGAAGAATGAAAGAAGAAAGAAAGAAGAAAGAAAGGAAGAAGAAACAAGGAAGAAAGAAGAAAGAAAGAGGAAAGAAGAAAGAAATAAGAAAGAAAGAAGTAAGAAAGAAGAAAGAAAGAAGAAAGAAAGAAGAAAGAAAGAAAGAAAGAAAAGAACGAAGAAGGAAAGAAAGAAGAAAGAAAGAAAGAAGAAAGACAGAAGAAAGAAAGAAAGAAAGAAAGAAAAAGAAAGAAAAAGAAAGAAAGAAGAAAGAAAGAAGAAAGAAAGAGGTAAGAAAGAAGTAAGAAAGAAGAAAGAAAGAAGTAAGAAAGAAGAAAGAAAGAAAGAAGAAAGAAAGAAGAAAGAAAGAAAGAAGAATGAAAGAAGAAAGAAAGAACTAAAAAAGAAGTAAGAAAGAGAGAAAAAGAAGAAAGAAAGAAGAAAGAAAGAAGAAAGAAAGAAGAAAGAAAGAAGAAAGAAACAATAAAGAAAGAAGAAAGTAAGAAGAAAGAAAGAAGAAAGAAAGGAGAAAGAAAGAAGAAAGAAAGAAAGAAACAAGAAAGAAGAAAGATGAAAGAAAGAAGAAAGAAAGAAAGAAGAAAGATGAAAGAAGAAAGAAAGAAAAAAGAAAGAAGAAAGAAAGAAAGAAGAAAGAAAAAAGAAGAAAGAGAAAGGAAGAAGAAAGAAAGAGGAAAGAAAGAAAGAAAGAAGAAAGAAAGAGGAAAGAAAGAAAGAAGTAAGAAAGAAGAAAGAAGAACAAAGAAAGAATAAAGAAAGAAAAAAAGAAAGAGGAAAGAAGGAAAGAAGAAAGAGAGAAAGATGAAAGAAAGAAGGAAGAAAGAATAAAGAAAGAAGTAAGAAGGAAGAATGAAAGAAGAAATAAAGAGTAAGAAAGAAGTAAGAAAGAAGTAAGAAGGAAAGAAAGAAGAAAGAAAGAAGAAAGAAAGAAGAAAGAAAGAAGAAAGAAAGAAAAAAGAAAGAAAGAAAGAAGAAAGAAAGAAGAAAGAAAGAAGAAAGAAGAAGAAATAAAGAAGTAAGAAAGAAGTAAGAAAGAAGTAAGAAGGAAAGAAAGAAGAAAGAAAGAAGAAGAAAGAAGAAAGAAAGAAGAAAGAAAGAAAAAAGAAAGAAAGAAAGAAGAAAGAAAGAAGAAAGAAAGAAGAAAGAAAGGAGAAAGAAAGAAGAAAGGAAGAAAGAAGAAATAAAGAAGAAAGAAAGAAAGAAGAATGAAAGAAGAAATAAAGAAGAAAGAAAGAAAGAAGAAAGAATGAAGAAAGAAAGAAGAAAGAAAGAAGGAAAGAAAAGAAAGAAAGAAAGAAGAAGGAAAGAAAGAAAGAAAGAGGAGAGAAAGAAGTAAGAAAGAAAGAAAGAAAGAAGTAAAAAGAAAGAAGAAAGAAGGAAGAAAGAAGAAAGAAAGAAGTAAGAAAGAATTAAGAAAGAACAATAAAAAAAGAAAAAAGAAAGAAAGAAGAAAGAAGAAAGAAAGAAGAAAGAAGAAAGAAAGAAAGAAGAAAGAAAGAAACAAAGAAGAAACAAAGAAGAAAAAAGAAAGAAAGAAGAAAGAATGGAAGAAGAAAGAAAGAAGAAAGAAAGAAATAAGAAAGAAAGGAAGAAGAAAGAAAGAAAGAAGAAAGAAGAAAGAAAGAAGAAAGAAAGAAGAAAGGAAGAAGAAAGAAGTAAGAAAGAAAGAAGTAAGAAAGAATAAAGAAAGAAGAAAAAAAGAAGAAAGAAAGGAGGAAGAAAAAGAAAGAAGAAAGAAGAAAGAAGAAAGAAAGAAAGAAGAAAGAAAGAATAAAGAAAGAAGAAGAAAGAAGAAAGAAGAAAGAAAGAAAGAAGAAAGAAAGAAGAAAGAAAGAAGAAAGAAAGAAGGAAGAAAGAAGAAAGGAAGAAGAAAGGAAGAAGAAAGGAAGAATAAAGAAAGAAGAAAGAAAGAAGAAAGAAAGAAGAAAGAAAGAAAGAAGAAAGAAAGAAGTAAGAAGAAGGAAAGAAGAGAGATGAAAGATAGAAGAAAGAAAGAAGAAAGAAAGAAAGAAGACAGACAGTAGAAAGAAAGAAAGAAAGAAGAAAGAAAGAAAGAAGAAAGAAAGAAAGAAGAAAGAAAGAAGAAAGAAAGAAGAAAGAAAAAGAAAGAAAGAAAGAAGAAAGAAAGAAAGAATAAAGAAGAAAGTAAGAAGAAAGAAAGGAAGAAGAAAGAAAGAAGAAAGAAAGAAGAAAGAAAGAAGAAAGAAAGAAGGAAGGAAAGAAGAAAGAAATAAAGAAAGAAAGAAAGAAAGAAGAGAGAAAGAAAGAAAAGAAAGAAGGAAGAAAGAAAGAAAGAAGAAATAAAGAAGAAAGAAAGAAATAAGAAAGAAGAAAGAAAGAAGAAAGAAAGAAGAAAAAAAGAAGAAAGAAAGAAAGAAGTAATATAGAAGTAAGAAAGAAAGAAGAAAGAAAGAAGAAGAAAGAAAGAAGAAAGAAAGAAAGAAGAAAGAAAGAAACAAAGAAGAAACAAAGAAGAAAAAAGAAAGAAAGAAGAAAGAATGGAAGAAGAAAGAAAGAAGAAAGAAAGAAATAAGAAAGAAAGGAAGAAGAAAGAAAGAAAGAAGAAAGAAGAAAGAAAGAAGAAAGAAAGAAGAAAGGAAGAAGAAAGAAGTAAGAAAGAAAGAAGTAAGAAAGAAGAAAGAAAGAAGAAAAAAAGAAGAAAGAAAGGAGGAAGAAAGAAAGAAGAAAGAAAGAAGAGAAACAGTAGTAAGAAAGAAGTAAGAAACGAGTAAGAAAGAAGTAAGAAAGAAGAAAGAAAGAAGAAAGAAAGAAAGAAGAAAGAAAGAAAGAAGAAAGAAAGAAGAAAGAAAGAAGTAAGAAAGAAAGAAAGAAGAAAGAAAGAAAGAAGAAAGAAAGAAGTAAGAAAGAAGAAAGAAAGAAGAAAGAAAGAACAAGGAAAGAAGAGAGAAAAATAAAGAAATAAAGAAGAAAGAAAGAAGAAAGAAAGAAAGAAGACAGACAGTAGAAAGAAAGAAAGAAAAAAAGAAAGAAAGAAGAAAGAAAGAAAGAAGAAAGAAAGAAGAAAGAAAGAATGAAGAAAGAAAGAAGAAAGAAAGAATGAAGAAAGAAAGAATGAAGAAAGAAAGAAGAAAGAAAGAATGAAGAAAGAAAGAATGAAGAAAGAAAGAAGAAAGAACGAAGAAAGAATGAAGAAAGAAAAAGAAAGAACGAAGAAAGAATGAGGAAAGAAAGAAGAAAGAAGAAAGAAAGAAAGAATAAAGAAAGAAGTAAGAAAGAAAGAAGAAAGAAAGTAGAAAGAAATAATAAAGAAAGAAGGAATGAAGGAAGAAAGAAAGAAAGAAAGAAAGAAGAAAGAAAGAAAGTAAAGAAAGAAGGAAGAAGAAAGAAAGAAAGAAGAAGGAAAGAAGAAAGAAAGAAACAAGAAAGAAAGAAGAAAGAAAGAAGAAAGAAGAAAGAAAGAAAGAAGAAAGAAAGAAGAAGAAAGAAAGAAAGAAGTAAGAAAGAAAGAAGAAAGAAAGAAGAAAGAAGAAAGAAAGAAGAAAGAAAGAAAAAAGAAAGAAGAAAGAAAGAAGAAAGAAAGAAGAAAGAAAGGAAGAAGAAAGTAAGAAGAAAGAAAGAAGAAAGAAAGTAGAAAGAAAGAAAGAAGAAAGAAGAAAGAAAGAAGAAAGAAAGAAGAAGGAAGAAGAAAGAAGTAAGAAAGAAAGAAAGAAAGAAGTAAGAAAGAGGTAAGAAAGAAGAAAGAAAGAAGAAAAAAAGAAGAAAGAAAGGAGGAAGAAAGAAAGAAGAAAGGAAGAAGAGAAACAGTAGTAAGAAAGAAGTAAGAAACGAGTAAAAAAGAAGTAAGAAAGAAGAAAGAAAGAAGAAAGAAAGAAAGAAGAAAGAAAGAAAGAAGTAAGAAAGAAGAAAGAATGAAGAAAGAAAGAAGAAAGAAAGAAGAAAGAAAGAAAGAAAGAAGAAATAAGAAACAAAGAGAGAAGAAAGAAAGAAGAAATAAAGAAGGAAGAAAGAAAGAAGTAAGAAAGAAGTAAGAAGGAAAGAAAGAAGAAGAAAGAAGAAAGAAGAAAGAAGAAAGAAGAAAGAAGAAAGAAGAAAGAAGAAAGAAGAAGGAAGAAAGAAGAAAGAAAGAAGAAAGAAAGTAGAAAGAAAGAAAGAAGAAAGAAAGAAGAAAGAAAGAAAGAAGAATGAAAGAAGAAAGAAAAAGAAAGAAAGAATAAAGAAAGAAAGAAGTAATAAAGAAGTAAGAAAGAGGATAGAAAGAAGAAAGAAGAAAGAAAGAAGAAAGAAGAAAGAAATAAAGAAGAAGAAAGAAAGAAATAAGAAAGAAGAAAGAAAGAAAGAAAGAAGAAGAAAGAAGAAAGAAAGAATAATGAAAGAAGAAAGAAAGTAAGAAAAAAGAAAGAAGAAAGAAAGAAGAAAGAAAGAAGGAAAGAAAAGAAAGAAAGGAAGAAGAAAGAAAGAAAGAAAGAAGAAAGAAAGAAGTAAGAAAGAAGTAAGAAAGAAGTAAGAAAGAAGGAAAGAAGAAAGAAAGAAGAAAGAAATAAGAAAGAAAGAAAGAAGAAAGAAAGAAGAAAGAAAGAAGAAAAAAGAAAGAAGAAAGAGAGAAGAAAGAAAGAAGGAAGAAAAGAAAGAAAGAAGAAGAAGAAAGAAAGAAAGAAAGAAGTAAGAAAGAAGTAAGAAAGAAGTAAGAAAGAAGTAAGAAATAAGAAAGAAAGAAGAAAAGAAGAAGAAAGAAAGGAGGAAGAGAGAAAGAAGACAGAAGAAAGAAAGAAGAAGGAAATAAGAGAGAAAAATAAAGAAAGAAGAAAGTAAGAAAGAAAGAAGAAAGAAAGGAAGAAGAAAGAAGAAAGAAAGAAAGAAGAAAGAAAGAAGAAATAAAGAAGGAAGAAAGAAAGAAGAAAGAAATAAGAAGGGAAGAAAGAAGAAAGAAGAAAGAAAGAAGAAAGAAAGAAGAAGGAAAGAGGAGAGAAAAATAAAGAAAGAAAGAATAAAGTAAGAAAGAAGAAAG
>NW_027043456.1:0-97532 GCF_036013475.1 Columba livia
AAAGAAGGCCCAAAGAAAGGTGAAAGAAAGCCCAAAGAAAGGGGAAAGAAAGCCCAATGAAAGGGGAATGACAGCCCAAAGAAAGGGGAAAGAAAGCCCAAAGAAAGGGGAAAGAAAGCCCAAAGAACGGGGAAAGAAAGCCCAAAGAAAGGAGAAAGAAAGCCCAAAGAAAGGGGAAAGAAAGCCCAAAGAAAGCCCAAAGAAAGTGGAAAGAAAGCCCAAAGAAAGCCCAAAGAAAGCCCAAAGAAAGCCCAAGGAAAGCCCAAAGAAAGGGGAAAGAAAGCCCAAAGAAAGGGGAATGACAGCCCAAAGAAAGGGGAAAGAAAGCCCAAAGAAAGGGGAAAGAAAGACCAAAGAAAGGGGAAAGAAAGCCCAAAGAAAGGGGAAAGAAAGCCCAAACAAAGCCCACAGAAAGGGGAAAGAAAGCCCAAAGAAAGCCCAAAGAAAGCCCAAGGAAAGCCCAAAGAAAGGGGAAAGAAAGCCCAAAGAAAGGGGAAAGAAAGCCCAAAGAAAGCCCAAAGAAAGCCCACAGAAAAGGGTAAAGAAATCCCAAAGAAAGGAGAAAGAAACCCCAAAGAAGGGGGAAAGAAAGCCCAAAGAAAGGGGAAAGAAAGCCCAAAGAAAGGGGAAAGAAAGCCCAAAGAAACCCCAAAGAAAGGGGAAAGAAAGGGGAAAGAAAGCCCAAAGAAAGGGGAAAGAAAGCCCAAAGAAAGCCCAAAGAAAGGGGAAAGAAAGCCCAAATAAAGTGGAAACAAAGCCCAAAGAAAGGGGAAAGAAAGGGGAAAGAAAGCCCAAAGAAAGGGGAAAGAAAGGGGAAAGAAAGGGGAAAGAAAGCCCAAAGAAAGCCAAAGAAGGCCCAAAGAAAGGGGAAAGAAAGCCCAAAGAAAGCCCAAAGAAAGGGGAAAGAAAGCGCAAAGAAATACCAAAGAAAGGGGAAAGAAAGCCCAAAGAAAGGGGAAAGTAAGCTCAAAGAAAGCCCAAAGAAAGGGGAAAGAAAGCCCTAAGAAAGCCCAAGGAAAGGGGAAAGAAAGCCCAAAGAAAGCCCAAAGAAAGGGGAAAGAAAGCCCAAAGAAAGCCCAAAGAAAGCCCAAAGAAAGCCCAAAGAAAGGGGAAAGAAAGCCCAAAGAAAGCCCAAAGAAAGCCCAAAGAAAGCCCAAAGAAAGCCCAAAGAAAGCCCAAAGAAAGGGGAAAGAAAGCCCAAAGAAAGGGGAAAGAAAGCCCAAAGAAAGCCCAAAGAAAGGGGAAAGAAAGACCAAAGAAAGTGGAAAGAAAGGGGAAAGAAAGCCCAAAGAAAGGGGAAAGAAAGCCCAAAGAAAGGGGAAAGAAAGCCCAAAGAAAGGGGAAAGAAAGCCCAAAGAAAGGGGAAAGAAAGCCCAAAGAAAGCCCAAAGAAAGGGGAAAGAAAGCCCCAAGAAAGCCCAAAGAAAGCCCAAAGAAAGTGGAAAGAAAGGGGAAAGAAAACCCAAAGAAAGCCCAAAGAAAGCCCAAGGAAAGCCCAAAGAAAGGGGAAAGAAAGCCCAAGGAAAGGGGAAAGAAAGCCCAAAGAAAGCCCAAGGAAAGGGGGAAAGAAAGCCCAAAGAAATCCCAAAGAAGGCCCAAAGAAATGTGAAAGAAAGCCCAAAGAAAGGGGAAAGAAAGCCCAAAGAAAGGGGAATGACAGCCCAAAGAAAGGGGAAAGAAAGCCCAAAGAAAGGGGAAAGAAAGCCCAAAGAAAGGAGAAAGAAAGCCCAAAGAAAGGGGAAAGAAAGCCCAAAGAAAGCCCAAAGAAAGTGGAAAGAAAGCCCAAAGAAAGCCCAAAGAAAGCCCAAAGAAAGCCCAAGGAAAGCCCAAAGAAAGGGGAAAGAAAGCCCAAAGAAAGGGGAATGACAGCCCAAAGAAAGGGGAAGGAAAGCCCAAAGACACCCCAATGAAAGGGGAAAGAAAGCCCAAAGAAAGGGGAAAGAAAGCCCAAGGAAATGGGAAAGAAAGCCCAAAGAAAGGGGAAATAAAGCCCAAAGAAAGGGGAAAGAAAGCCTAAAGAAAGGGGAAGAAAGCCCAACGAAAGCCCAAAGAAAGGGGAAAGAAAGGGTAAAGAAAGCCCAAAGAAAGCACAAAGAAAGCCCAAAGAAAGGGGAAAGAAAGCCCAAAGAAAGGGAAAGAAAGCCCAAAGAAAGGGGAAAGAAAGCCCAAAGAAATGGGAAAGAAAGGGGAAAGAAAGCCCAAAGAAAGGGGAAACAAAGCCCAAAGAAAGGGGAAAGAAAGGGGAAAGAAAGCCCAAAGAAAGGCGAAGGAAAGGGGAATGAAAGCCCAAAGAAAGCCCGAAGAAAGGGGAAAGAAAGCCCAAAGAAACCCCAAAGAAAGGGGAAAGAAAGGCCAAAGACACCCCAAAGAAAGGGGAAAGAAAGGGGAAAGAAAGCCCAAAGAAAGCCCAAAGAAAGCCCAAAGAAAGGGGAAAGAAAGCCCAAAGAAAGCCCAAAGAAAAGGGAAAGAAAGCGCGAAGAAAGCCCAAAGAAAGGTGAAAGAAAGCCCAAAGAAAGGGGAAAGACAGCCCAAAGAAAGCCCAAAGAAAGGGGAAAGAACGCCCAAAGAAAGGGGAAAGAAACCCCAAAGAAGGGGGAAAGAAAGCCCAAAGAAAGCCCAAAGAAAGCCAAAAGAAAGCCCAAAGAAAGGGGAAAGAAAGCCCAAAGAAAGGGGATAGAAAGCCCAATGAAACCCCAAAGAAAGTGGAAAGAAAGGGGAAAGAAAGCCCAAAGAAAGGGGAAGGAAAGCCCAAAGAAAGCCCAAAGAAAGTGGAAACAAAGCCCAAAGAAAGGGGAAAGAAAGAGGAAAGAAAGCCCAAAGAAAGCCCAAGGAAAGCCCAAAGAAAGGAGAAAGAAAGCCCAAAGAAAGCCCAAGGAAAGGGGAAAGAAAGCCCAAAGAAAGGGGATAGAAAGCCCAAAGAAAGGAGAAAGAAAGCCCAAAGAAAGGGGAAAGAAAGCTCAAAGAAAGCACCAAGAAAGGGGAAAGAAAGCCAGAAGAAAGGGAAAAGAAAGCCCAAAGAAAGGGGAAAGAAAGCCCAAAGAAAGGGGAAAGAAAGCCCAAAGAAAGGGGAAAGAAAGCCCAAAGAAAGGGGAAAAAAAGCCCAAAGAAAGCCCAATCAAAGGGGAAAGAAAGCCCAAAGAAAGGGGAAAGAAAGCCCAGAGAAAGCCCAAAGAAAGCCCAAAGAAAGCCCAAAGAAAGCCTAAAGAAAGGGGAAAGAAAGCCCAAAGAAATGGGAAAGAAAGGGGAAAGAAAGCCCAAAGAAAGCCCAAAGAAAGCCCAAGGAAAGCCCAAAGAAAGGGGAAAGAAAGCCCAAAGAAAGGGGAATGACAGCCCAAAGAAAGGGGAAAGAAAGGATAAAGAAAGGGGAAAGAAAGCCCAAAGAAAGGGGAAAGAAAGCCCAAAGAAAGCCCAAAGAAAGGTGAAAGAAACGGGAAAGAAAGACCAAAGAAAGGGGTCAGAAAGCGAAAAAAAGCCCAAAGAAAGGGGAAAGGAAGCCCAAAGAAAGGGGATAGAAAGCCCAAATAAAGGGGAAAGAAAGCCCAAAGAAAGCCCAAAGAAAGGGATAGAAAGCCCAAAGAAAGCCCAAAGAAAGGGGAAAGAAAGCCCAAAGAAAGCCCAAAGAAAGGGGAAAGAAAGCACAAAGAAAGGGGAAAGATAGCCCAAAGAAAACCCAAAGAAAGCCCAAAGAAAGCCCACAGAAAGCCCAAAGAAAGGGGAAAGAAAGCCCAAAGAAAGGGGAAAGAAAGCCCAAAGAAAGGGGAAAGAAAGCCCAAAGAAAGCCCAAAGAAAGTGGAAAGAAAGGGGAAAGAAAGCCCAAAGAAATCCCAAAGAAAGCCAAAAGAAAGCCCAAAGAAAGGAGAAAGAAAGCCCAAAGAAAGGGGAAAGAAAGCCGAAAGAAAGCCCAAAGAAAGGGGAAAGAAAGCCCAAAGAAAGCCCAAAGAAAGGGGAAAGAAAGCCCAAAGAAAGGGGAATGACAGCCCAAAGAAAAAGGAAAGAAAGCCCAAAGAAAGGGGAAAGAAAGCCCAAAGAAAGAGGAAAGAAAGCCCAAAGAAAGGGGAAAGAAAGCCCAAAGAAAGGGGAAAGACAGCCCAAAGAAAGGGGAAAGAAAGCCCAAAGAAAGGGGAAAGAAAGCCCAAAGAAAGCCCAAAGAAAGCCCAAAGAAAGTGGAAAGAAAGGGGAAAGAAAACCCAAAGAAAGCCAAAGAAAGCCCAAAGAAAGCCCAAAGAAAGCCCAAAAAAAGCCCAAGGAAAGCCCAAAGAAAGGGGAAAGAAAGCCCAAAGAAAGGGGAATGACAGCCCAAAGAAAGGGGAAAGGAAGCCCAAAGAAAGGGGATAGAAAGCCCAAAGAAAGGGGAATGACAGCCCAAAGAAAGCCCAAAAAAAGGGGAAAGAAAGCCCAAAGAAAGCCCAAAGAAAGCCCAAAGAATGTGGAAAGAAAGGGGAATGAAAACCCAAAGAAAGCCCAAAGAAAGCCCAAGGAAAGCCCAAAGAAAGGGGAAAGAAAGCCCAAAGAAAGGGGAAAGAAAGCCCAAAGAAAGCCCAAAGAAAGGGGAAAGAAAGCCCAAAGAAAGCCCAAAGAAGTCCCAAAGAAAGGGGAAAGAAAGCCCAAAGAAAGCCAAAGAAAGCCCAAAGAAAGTGGAAAGAAAGGGGAAAGAAAGCCCAAAGAAAGCCCAAAGAAAGCCCAAGGAAAGCCCAAAGAAAGGGGAAAGAAAGCCCAAAGAAAGGGGAAAGAAAGCCCAAAGAAAGGGGAAAGAAAGCCCAAAGAAAGCCCAAGGAAAGCCCAAAGAAAGGGGAAAGAAAGCCCAAATAAAGGTGAAAGAAAGCCCAAAGAAAGCCCACAGAAAGGGAAAGAAAGCCCACAGAAAGGAGAAAGAAAGCCCAAAGAAAGGCCAAAGAAAGCCCAAAGAAAGCCAAAAGAAAGCCCAAAGAAAGCCCAAAGAAAGGGGAAAGAAAGGGGAAAGAAAGCCCAAAGAAAGGGGTAAGAAAGCCCAAAGAAAGGGGAAAGAAAGCCCAAAGAAAGGGGAATGAAAGCCCAAAGAAAGCCCAAAGAAAGGGGAAAGAAAGCCCAAAGAAACCCCAAAGAAACGGGAAAGAAAGCCCTAAGACACCTCAATGAAAGGGGAAAGAAAGCCCAAAGAAAGGGGAAAGAAAGCCCAAGGAAAGGGGAAAGAAAGCCCAAAGAAAGGGGAAATAAAGCCAAAGAAAGGGGATAGAAAGCCCAAAGAAAGGGGGAAGAAAGCCCAAAGAAAGGGGAAAGAAAGGTGGAAAGAAAGCCCAAAGAAAGCCCAAAGAAAGCTCAAAGAAAGCCCAAAGAAAGGGGAAAGAAAGCCCAAAGAAAGGGGAAAGAAAGCCCAAAGAAACCCCAAAGAAAGGGGAATGAAAGGGGAAAGAAAGCCCAAAGAAAGGGGAAAGAAAGCCGAAAGAAAGCCCAAAGAAAGGGGAAAGAAAGCCCAAAGAAAGTGGAAACAAAGCCCAAAGAAAGGGGAAAGAAAGGGGAAAGAAAGCCCAAAGAAAGGGGAAAGAAAGGGGAAAGAAAGGGGAAAGAAAGCCCAAAGAAAGCCCAAAGAAAGCCCAAAGAAAGGGGAAAGAAAGCCCAAAGAAAGCCCAAAGAAAGGGGAAAGAAAGCGCAAAGAAATACCATAGAAAGGGGAAAGAAAGCCCAAAGAAAGGGGATAGAAAGCCCAAAGAAAGGAGAAAGAAAGCCCAAAGAAAGGGGAAAGAAAGCTCAAAGAAAGCCCAAAGAAAGGGGAAAGAAAGCCCAAAGAAAGGGAAAAGAAAGCCCAAAGAAAAGGGAAAGAAAGCCCAAAGAAAGGGGAAAGAAAGCCCAAAGAAAGGGGAAAAAAAGCCCAAAGAAAGGGGAAAGAAAGCCCAAAGAAAGGGGAAAGAAAGCCCAAACAAAGCCCAAACAAAGGGGAAAGAAAGCCCAAAGAAAGGGGAAAGAAAGGCCAGAGAAAGCCCAAAGAAAGACCAAAGAAAGCCCAAAGAAAGCCCAAAAAAAGCCCAAGGAAAGCCCAAAGAAAGGGGAAAGAAAGCCCAAAGAAAGGGGAATTACAGCCCAAAGAAAGGGGAAAGAAAGCCCAAAGAAAGGGGAAAGAAAGCCCAAAGAAAGGGGAAAGAAAGCCCAAAGAAAGCCCAAAGAAAGGTGAAAGAAAGGGGAAAGAAAGCCCAAAGAAAGGGGTAAGAAAGCGCAAAAAAAGCCCAAAGAAAGGGGAAAGGAAGCCCAAAGAAAGGGGATAGAAAGCCCAAAGAAAGGGGAAAGAAAGCCCAAAGAAAGCCCAAAGAAAGGGGAAAGAAAGCCCCAAGAAAGCCCAAAGAAAGCCCAAAGAAAGTGGAAAGAAAGGGGAAAGAAAACCCAAAGAAAGCCCAAAGAAAGCCCAAGGAAAGCCCAAAGAAAGGGGAAAGAAAGCCCAAGGAAAGGGGAAAGAAAGCCCAAAGAAAGCCCAAGGAAAGGGGAAAGAAAGCCCAAAGAAATCCCAAAGAAGGCCCAAAGAAATGTGAAAGAAAGCCCAAAGAAAGGGGAAAGAAAGCCCAAAGAAAGGGGAATGACAGCCCAAAGAAAGGGGAAAGAAAGCCCAAAGAAAGGGGAAAGAAAGCCCAAAGAAAGGAGAAAGAAAGCCCAAAGAAAGGGGAAAGAAAGCCCAAAGAAAGCCCAAAGAAAGTGGAAAGAAAGCCCAAAGAAAGCCCAAAGAAAGCCCAAAGAAAGCCCAAGGAAAGCCCAAAGAAAGGGGAAAGAAAGCCCAAAGAAAGGGGAATGACAGCCCAAAGAAAGGGGAAGGAAAGCCCAAAGACACCCCAATGAAAGGGGAAAGAAAGCCCAAAGAAAGGGGAAAGAAAGCCCAAGGAAATGGGAAAGAAAGCCCAAAGAAAGGGGAAATAAAGCCCAAAGAAAGGGGAAAGAAAGCCTAAAGAAAGGGGAAGAAAGCCCAACGAAAGCCCAAAGAAAGGGGAAAGAAAGGGTAAAGAAAGCCCAAAGAAAGCACAAAGAAAGCCCAAAGAAAGGGGAAAGAAAGCCCAAAGAAAGGGAAAGAAAGCCCAAAGAAAGGGGAAAGAAAGCCCAAAGAAATGGGAAAGAAAGGGGAAAGAAAGCCCAAAGAAAGGGGAAACAAAGCCCAAAGAAAGGGGAAAGAAAGGGGAAAGAAAGCCCAAAGAAAGGGGAAGGAAAGGGGAATGAAAGCCCAAAGAAAGCCCGAAGAAAGGGGAAAGAAAGCCCAAAGAAACCCCAAAGAAAGGGGAAAGAAAGCCCAAAGACACCCCAAAGAAAGGGGAAAGAAAGGGGAAAGAAAGCCCAAAGAAAGCCCAAAGAAAGCCCAAAGAAAGGGGAAAGAAAGCCCAAAGAAAGCCCAAAGAAAAGGGAAAGAAAGCGCGAAGAAAGCCCAAAGAAAGGTGAAAGAAAGCCCAAAGAAAGGGGAAAGACAGCCCAAAGAAAGCCCAAAGAAAGGGGAAAGAACGCCCAAAGAAAGGGGAAAGAAACCCCAAAGAAGGGGGAAAGAAAGCCCAAAGAAAGCCCAAAGAAAGCCAAAAGAAAGCCCAAAGAAAGGGGAAAGAAAGCCCAAAGAAAGGGGATAGAAAGCCCAATGAAACCCCAAAGAAAGTGGAAAGAAAGGGGAAAGAAAGCCCAAAGAAAGGGGAAGGAAAGCCCAAAGAAAGCCCAAAGAAAGTGGAAACAAAGCCCAAAGAAAGGGGAAAGAAAGAGGAAAGAAAGCCCAAAGAAAGCCCAAGGAAAGCCCAAGGAAAGGAGAAAGAAAGCCCAAAGAAAGCCCAAGGAAAGGGGAAAGAAAGCCCAAAGAAAGGGGATAGAAAGCCCAAAGAAAGGAGAAAGAAAGCCCAAAGAAAGGGGAAAGAAAGCTCAAAGAAAGCACAAAGAAAGGGGAAAGAAAGCCAGAAGAAAGGGAAAAGAAAGCCCAAAGAAAGGGGAAAGAAAGCCCAAAGAAAGGGGAAAGAAAGCCCAAAGAAAGGGGAAAGAAAGCCCAAAGAAAGGGGAAAAAAAGCCCAAAGAAAGCCCAATCAAAGGGGAAAGAAAGCCCAAAGAAAGGGGAAAGAAAGCCCAGAGAAAGCCCAAAGAAAGCCCAAAGAAAGCCCAAAGAAAGCCTAAAGAAAGGGGAAAGAAAGCCCAAAGAAATGGGAAAGAAAGGGGAAAGAAAGCCCAAAGAAAGCCCAAAGAAAGCCCAAGGAAAGCCCAAAGAAAGGGGAAAGAAAGCCCAAAGAAAGGGGAATGACAGCCCAAAGAAAGGGGAAAGAAAGGATAAAGAAAGGGGAAAGAAAGCCCAAAGAAAGGGGAAAGAAAGCCCAAAGAAAGCCCAAAGAAAGGTGAAAGAAACGGGAAAGAAAGACCAAAGAAAGGGGTCAGAAAGCGAAAAAAAGCCCAAAGAAAGGGGAAAGGAAGCCCAAAGAAAGGGGATAGAAAGCCCAAATAAAGGGGAAAGAAAGCCCAAAGAAAGCCCAAAGAAAGGGATAGAAAGCCCAAAGAAAGCCCAAAGAAAGGGGAAAGAAAGCCCAAAGAAAGCCCAAAGAAAGGGGAAAGAAAGCACAAAGAAAGGGGAAAGATAGCCCAAAGAAAACCCAAAGAAAGCCCAAAGAAAGCCCACAGAAAGCCCAAAGAAAGGGGAAAGAAAGCCCAAAGAAAGGGGAAAGAAAGCCCAAAGAAAGGGGAAAGAAAGCCCAAAGAAAGCCCAAAGAAAGTGGAAAGAAAGGGGAAAGAAAGCCCAAAGAAATCCCAAAGAAAGCCAAAAGAAAGCCCAAAGAAAGGAGAAAGAAAGCCCAAAGAAAGGGGAAAGAAAGCCGAAAGAAAGCCCAAAGAAAGGGGAAAGAAAGCCCAAAGAAAGGGGAAAGAAAGCCCAAAGAAAGCCCAAAGAAAGCCCACAGAAAGCCCAAAGAAAGCCCAAAGAAGGCCCAAAGAAAGGTGAAAGAAAGCCCAAAGAAAGGGGAAAGAAAGCCCAATGAAAGGGGAATGACAGCCCAAAGAAAGGGGAAAGAAAGCCCAAAGAAAGGGGAAAGAAAGCCCAAAGAACGGGGAAAGAAAGCCCAAAGAAAGGAGAAAGAAAGCCCAAAGAAAGGGGAAAGAAAGCCCAAAGAAAGCCCAAAGAAAGTGGAAAGAAAGCCCAAAGAAAGCCCAAAGAAAGCCCAAAGAAAGCCCAAGGAAAGCCCAAAGAAAGGGGGAAAGAAAAGCCCAAAGAAAGTGGAATGACAGCCCAAAGAAAGGGGAAAGAAGCCCAAAGAAAGGGGAAAGAAAGACCAAAGAAAGGGGAAAGAAAGCCCAAAGAAAGGGGAAAGAAAGCCCAAACAAAGCCCACAGAAAGGGGAAAGAAAGCCCAAAGAAAGCCCAAAGAAAGCCCAAGGAAAGCCCAAAGAAAGGGGAAAGAAAGCCCAAAGAAAGGGGAAAGAAAGCCCAAAGAAAGCCCAAAGAAAGCCCACAGAAAAGGGTAAAGAAATCCCAAAGAAAGGAGAAAGAAACCCCAAAGAAGGGGGAAAGAAAGCCCAAAGAAAGGGGAAAGAAAGCCCAAAGAAAGGGGAAAGAAAGCCCAAAGAAACCCCAAAGAAAGGGGAAAGAAAGGGGAAAGAAAGCCCAAAGAAAGGGGAAAGAAAGCCCAAAGAAAGCCCAAAGAAAGGGGAAAGAAAGCCCAAATAAAGTGGAAACAAAGCCCAAAGAAAGGGGAAAGAAAGGGGAAAGAAAGCCCAAAGAAAGGGGAAAGAAAGGGGAAAGAAAGGGGAAAGAAAGCCCAAAGAAAGCCCAAAGAAGGCCCAAAGAAAGGGGAAAGAAAGCCCAAAGAAAGCCCAAAGAAAGGGGAAAGAAAGCGCAAAGAAATACCAAAGAAAGGGGAAAGAAAGCCCAAAGAAAGGGGAAAGTAAGCTCAAAGAAAGCCCAAAGAAAGGGGAAAGAAAGCCCTAAGAAAGCCCAAGGAAAGGGGAAAGAAAGCCCAAAGAAAGCCCAAAGAAAGGGGAAAGAAAGCCCAAAGAAAGCCCAAAGAAAGCCCAAAGAAAGCCCAAAGAAAGGGGAAAGAAAGCCCAAAGAAAGGGGAAAGAAAGGCCAGAGAAAGCCCAAAGAAAGCCCAAAGAAAGCCCAAAGAAAGGGGAAAGAAAGCCCAAAGAAAGGGGAAAGAAAGCCCAAAGAAAGCCCAAAGAAAGGGGAAAGAAAGACCAAAGAAAGTGGAAAGAAAGGGGAAAGAAAGCCCAAAGAAAGGGGAAGGAAAGCCCAAAGAAAGGGGAAAGAAAGCCCAAAGAAAGGGGAAAGAAAGCCCAAAGAAAGGGGAAAGAAAGCCCAAAGAAAGCCCAAAGAAAGGGGAAAGAAAGCCCCAAGAAAGCCCAAAGAAAGCCCAAAGAAAGTGGAAAGAAAGGGGAAAGAAAACCCAAAGAAAGCCCAAAGAAAGCCCAAGGAAAGCCCAAAGAAAGGGGAAAGAAAGCCCAAGGAAAGGGGAAAGAAAGCCCAAAGAAAGCCCAAGGAAAGGGGAAAGAAAGCCCAAAGAAATCCCAAAGAAGGCCCAAAGAAATGTGAAAGAAAGCCCAAAGAAAGGGGAAAGAAAGCCCAAAGAAAGGGGAATGACAGCCCAAAGAAAGGGGAAAGAAAGCCCAAAGAAAGGGGAAAGAAAGCCCAAAGAAAGGAGAAAGAAAGCCCAAAGAAAGGGGAAAGAAAGCCCAAAGAAAGCCCAAAGAAAGTGGAAAGAAAGCCCAAAGAAAGCCCAAAGAAAGCCCAAAGAAAGCCCAAGGAAAGCCCAAAGAAAGGGGAAAGAAAGCCCAAAGAAAGGGGAATGACAGCCCAAAGAAAGGGGAAGGAAAGCCCAAAGACACCCCAATGAAAGGGGAAAGAAAGCCCAAAGAAAGGGGAAAGAAAGCCCAAGGAAATGGGAAAGAAAGCCCAAAGAAAGGGGAAATAAAGCCCAAAGAAAGGGGAAAGAAAGCCTAAAGAAAGGGGAAGAAAGCCCAACGAAAGCCCAAAGAAAGGGGAAAGAAAGGGTAAAGAAAGCCCAAAGAAAGCACAAAGAAAGCCCAAAGAAAGGGGAAAGAAAGCCCAAAGAAAGGGAAAGAAAGCCCAAAGAAAGGGGAAAGAAAGCCCAAAGAAATGGAAAGAAAGGGGAAAGAAAGCCCAAAGAAAGGGGAAACAAAGCCCAAAGAAAGGGGAAAGAAAGGGGAAAGAAAGCCCAAAGAAAGGGGAAGGAAAGGGGAATGAAAGCCCAAAGAAAGCCCGAAGAAAGGGGAAAGAAAGCCCAAAGAAACGCCAAAGAAAGGGGAAAGAAAGCCCAAAGACACCCCAAAGAAAGGGGAAAGAAAGGGGAAAGAAAGCCCAAAGAAAGCCCAAAGAAAGCCCAAACAAAGGGGAAAGAAAGCCCAAAGAAAGCCCAAAGAAAAGGGAAAGAAAGCGCGAAGAAAGCCCAAAGAAAGGTGAAAGAAAGCCCAAAGAAAGGGGAAAGACAGCCCAAAGAAAGCCCAAAGAAAGGGGAAAGAACGCCCAAAGAAAGGGGAAAGAAACCCCAAAGAAGGGGGAAAGAAAGCCCAAAGAAAGCCCAAAGAAAGCCAAAAGAAAGCCCAAAGAAAGGGGAAAGAAAGCCCAAAGAAAGGGGATAGAAAGCCCAATGAAACCCCAAAGAAAGTGGAAAGAAAGGGGAAAGAAAGCCCAAAGAAAGGGGAAGGAAAGCCCAAAGAAAGCCCAAAGAAAGTGGAAACAAAGCCCAAAGAAAGGGGAAAGAAAGAGGAAAGAAAGCCCAAAGAAAGCCCAAGGAAAGCCCAAAGAAAGGAGAAAGAAAGCCCAAAGAAAGCCCAAGGAAAGGGGAAAGAAAGCCCAAAGAAAGGGGATAGAAAGCCCAAAGAAAGGAGAAAGAAAGCCCAAAGAAAGGGGAAAGAAAGCTCAAAGAAAGCACCAAGAAAGGGGAAAGAAAGCCAGAAGAAAGGGAAAAGAAAGCCCAAAGAAAGGGGAAAGAAAGCCCAAAGAAAGGGGAAAGAAAGCCCAAAGAAAGGGGAAAGAAAGCCCAAAGAAAGGGGAAAAAAAAGCCCAAAGAAAGCCCAATCAAAGGGGAAAGAAAGCCCAAAGAAAGGGGAAAGAAAGCCCAGAGAAAGCCCAAAGAAAGCCCAAAGAAAGCCCAAAGAAAGCCTAAAGAAAGGGGAAAGAAAGCCCAAAGAAATGGGAAAGAAAGGGGAAAGAAAGCCCAAAGAAAGCCCAAAGAAAGCCCAAGGAAAGCCCAAAGAAAGGGGAAAGAAAGCCCAAAGAAAGGGGAATGACAGCCCAAAGAAAGGGGAAAGAAAGGATAAAGAAAGGGGAAAGAAAGCCCAAAGAAAGGGGAAAGAAAGCCCAAAGAAAGCCCAAAGAAAGGTGAAAGAAACGGGAAAGAAAGACCAAAGAAAGGGGTCAGAAAGCGAAAAAAAGCCCAAAGAAAGGGGAAAGGAAGCCCAAAGAAAGGGGATAGAAAGCCCAAATAAAGGGGAAAGAAAGCCCAAAGAAAGCCCAAAGAAAGGGATAGAAAGCCCAAAGAAAGCCCAAAGAAAGGGGAAAGAAAGCCCAAAGAAAGCCCAAAGAAAGGGGAAAGAAAGCACAAAGAAAGGGGAAAGATAGCCCAAAGAAAACCCAAAGAAAGCCCAAAGAAAGCCCACAGAAAGCCCAAAGAAAGGGGGAAAGAAAGCCCAAAGAAAGGGGAAAGAAAGCCCAAAGAAAGGGGAAAGAAAGCCCAAAGAAAGTGGAAAGAAAGGGGAAAGAAAGCCCAAAGAAATCCCAAAGAAAGCCAAAAGAAAGCCCAAAGAAAGGAGAAAGAAAGCCCAAAGAAAGGAGAAAGAAAGCCCAAAGAAAGGGGAAAGAAAGCGAAAGAAAGCCCAAAGAAAGGGGAAAGAAAGCCCAAAGAAAGGGGAAAGAAAGCCCAAAGAAAGCCCAAAGAAAGCCCACAGAAAGCCCAAAGAAAGCCCAAAGAAGGCCCAAAGAAAGGTGAAAGAAAGCCCAAAGAAAGGGGAAAGAAAGCCCAATGAAAGGGGAATGACAGCCCAAAGAAAGGGGAAAGAAAGCCCAAAGAAAGGGGAAAGAAAGCCCAAAGAACGGGGAAAGAAAGCCCAAAGAAAGGAGAAAGAAAGCCCAAAGAAAGGGGAAAGAAAGCCCAAAGAAAGCCCAAAGAAAGTGGAAAGAAAGCCCAAAGAAAGCCCAAAGAAAGCCCAAAGAAAGCCCAAGGAAAGCCCAAAGAAAGGGGAAAGAAAGCCCAAAGAAAGGGGAATGACAGCCCAAAGAAAGGGGAAAGAAAGCCCAAAGAAAGGGGAAAGAAAGACCAAAGAAAGGGGAAAGAAAGCCCAAAGAAAGGGGAAAGAAAGCCCAAACAAAGCCCACAGAAAGGGGAAAGAAAGCCCAAAGAAAGCCCAAAGAAAGCCCAAGGAAAGCCCAAAGAAAGGGGAAAGAAAGCCCAAAGAAAGGGGAAAGAAAGCCCAAAGAAAGCCCAAAGAAAGCCCACAGAAAAGGGTAAAGAAATCCCAAAGAAAGGAGAAAGAAACCCCAAAGAAGGGGGAAAGAAAGCCCAAAGAAAGGGGAAAGAAAGCCCAAAGAAAGGGGAAAGAAAGCCCAAAGAAACCCCAAAGAAAGGGGAAAGAAAGGGGAAAGAAAGCCCAAAGAAAGGGGAAAGAAAGCCCAAAGAAAGCCCAAAGAAAGGGGAAAGAAAGCCCAAATAAAGTGGAAACAAAGCCCAAAGAAAGGGGAAAGAAAGGGGAAAGAAAGCCCAAAGAAAGGGGAAAGAAAGGGGAAAGAAAGGGGAAAGAAAGCCCAAAGAAAGCCCAAAGAAGGCCCAAAGAAAGGGGAAAGAAAGCCCAAAGAAAGCCCAAAGAAAGGGGAAAGAAAGCGCAAAGAAATACCAAGAAAGGGGAAAGAAAGCCCAAAGAAAGGGGAAAGTAAGCTCAAAGAAAGCCCAAAGAAAGGGGAAAGAAAGCCCTAAGAAAGCCCAAGGAAAGGGGAAAGAAAGCCCAAAGAAAGCCCAAAGAAAGGGGAAAGAAAGCCCAAAGAAAGCCCAAAGAAAGCCCAAAGAAAGCCAAAGAAAGCCCAAAGAAAGCCCAAAGAAAGGGGAAAGAAAGCCCAAAGAAAGGGGAAAGAAAGCCCAAAGAAAGCCCAAAGAAAGGGGAAAGAAAGACCAAAGAAAGTGGAAAGAAAGGGGAAAGAAAGCCCAAAGAAAGGGGAAAGAAAGCCCAAAGAAAGGGGAAAGAAAGCCCAAAGAAAGGGGAAAGAAAGCCCAAAGAATGCCAAAGAAAGCCCAAAGAAAGTGGAAAGAAAGGGGAAAGAAAGCCCAAAGAAAGCCCAAAGAAAGCCCAAGGAAAGCCCAAAGAAAGGGGAAAGAAAGCCCAAAGAAAGGGGAAAGAAAGCCCAAAGAAAGGGGAAAGAAAGGGGAAAGTAAGGGGAAAGAAAGCCCAAAGAAAGGGGAAAGAAAGCCCAAAGAAAGCCCAAGGAGAGCCCAAAGAAAGGGGAAAGAAAGCCCAAAGAAAGGTGAAAGAAAGCCCAAAGAAAGTCCACAGAAAGGGGAAAGAAAGCCCAAAGAAAGGGGAAAGAAAGCCCAAAGAAAGGGGAAAGAAAGCCAAAAGAAAGCCCAAAGAAAGCCCAAAGAAAGGGGAAAGAAAGGGGAAAGAAAGCCCAAAGAAAGGGGTAAGAAAGCCCAAAGAAAGCCCAAAGAAAGGGGAAAGAAAGCCCAAAGAAAGGGGAATGAAAACCCAAAGAAAGCCCAAAGAAAGGGGAAAGAAAGCCCAAAGAAACCCCAAAGAAACGGGAAAGAAAGCGCAAAGACACCTCAATGAAAGGGGAAAGAAAGCCCAAAGAAAGGGGAAAGAAAGCCCAAGGAAAGGGGAAAGAAAGCCCAAAGAAAGGGGAAATAAAGTCCAAAGAAAGGGGATAGAAAGCCCAAAGAAAGGGGGAAGAAAGCCCAAATAAAGGGGAAAGAAAGGCGAAAGAAAGCCCAAAGAAAGCCCAAAGAAAGCCAAAAGAAAGCCCAAAGAAAGGGGAAAGAAAGCCAAAGAAAGCCCAAAGAAAGTGGAAAGAAAGGGGAAAGAAAGCCAAAGAAACCCCAAAGAAAGGGGAAAGAAAGGGGAAAGAAAGCCCAAAGAAAGGGTAAAGAAAGCCCAAAGAAAGCCCAAAGAAAGGGGAAAGAAAGCCCAAATAAAGTGGAAACAAAGCCCAAAGAAAGGGGAAAGAAAGGGGAAAGAAAGCCCAAAGAAAGGAGAAAGAAAGCCCAAAGAAAGGGGAAAGAAAGCTCAAAGAAAGCACCAAGAAAGGGGAAAGAAAGCCAGAAGAAAGGGAAAAGAAAGCCCAAAGAAAGGGGAAAGAAAGCCCAAAGAAAGGGGAAAGAAAGCCCAAAGAAAGGGGAAAGAAAGCCCAAAGAAAGGGGAAAAAAAGCCCAAAGAAAGCCCAATCAAAGGGGAAAGAAAGCCCAAAGAAAGGGGAAAGAAAGCCCAGAGAAAGCCCAAAGAAAGCCCAAAGAAAGCCCAAAGAAAGCCTAAAGAAAGGGGAAAGAAAGCCCAAAGAAATGGGAAAGAAAGGGGAAAGAAAGCCCAAAGAAAGCCCAAAGAAAGCCCAAGGAAAGCCCAAAGAAAGGGGAAAGAAAGCCCAAAGAAAGGGGAATGACAGCCCAAAGAAAGGGGAAAGAAAGGATAAAGAAAGGGGAAAGAAAGCCCAAAGAAAGGGGAAAGAAAGCCAAAGAAAGCCCAAAGAAAGGTGAAAGAAACGGGAAAGAAAGACCAAAGAAAGGGGTCAGAAAGCGAAAAAAAGCCCAAAGAAAGGGGAAAGGAAGCCCAAAGAAAGGGGATAGAAAGCCCAAATAAAGGGGAAAGAAAGCCCAAAGAAAGCCCAAAGAAAGGGATAGAAAGCCCAAAGAAAGCCCAAAGAAAGGGGAAAGAAAGCCAAAGAAAGCCCAAAGAAAGGGGAAAGAAAGCACAAAGAAAGGGGAAAGATAGCCCAAAGAAAACCCAAAGAAAGCCCAAAGAAAGCCCACAGAAAGCCCAAAGAAAGGGGAAAGAAAGCCCAAAGAAAGGGGAAAGAAAGCCCAAAGAAAGGGGAAAGAAAGCCCAAAGAAAGCCAAAGAAAGTGGAAAGAAAGGGGAAAGAAAGCCCAATGAAATCCCAAAGAAAGCCAAAAGAAAGCCCAAAGAAAGGAGAAAGAAAGCCCAAAGAAAGGGGAAAGAAAGCCGAAAGAAAGCCCAAAGAAAGGGGAAAGAAAGCCCAAAGAAAGGAGAAAGAAAGCCCAAAGAAAGGGGAAAGAAAGCCCAAAGAAAGCCCAAAGAAAGCCCACAGAAAGCCCAAAGAAAGCCCAAAGAAGGCCCAAAGAAAGGTGAAAGAAAGCCCAAAGAAAGGGGAAAGAAAGCCCAATGAAAGGGGAATGACAGCCCAAAGAAAGGGGAAAGAAAGCCCAAAGAAAGGGGAAAGAAAGCCCAAAGAACGGGGAAAGAAAGCCCAAAGAAAGGAGAAAGAAAGCCCAAAGAAAGGGGAAAGAAAGCCCAAAGAAAGCCAAAGAAAGTGGAAAGAAAGCCCAAAGAAAGCCCAAAGAAAGCCCAAAGAAAGCCCAAGGAAAGCCCAAAGAAAGGGGAAAGAAAGCCCAAAGAAAGGGGAATGACAGCCCAAAGAAAGGGGAAAGAAAGCCCAAAGAAAGGGGAAAGAAAGACCAAAGAAAGGGGAAAGAAAGCCCAAAGAAAGGGGAAAGAAAGCCCAAACAAAGCCCACAGAAAGGGGAAAGAAAGCCCAAAGAAAGCCCAAAGAAAGCCCAAGGAAAGCCCAAAGAAAGGGGAAAGAAAGCCCAAAGAAAGGGGAAAGAAAGCCCAAAGAAAGCCCAAAGAAAGCCCACAGAAAAGGGTAAAGAAATCCCAAAGAAAGGAGAAAGAAACCCCAAAGAAGGGGGAAAGAAAGCCCAAAGAAAGGGGAAAGAAAGCCCAAAGAAAGGGGAAAGAAAGCCCAAAGAAACCCCAAAGAAAGGGGAAAGAAAGGGGAAAGAAAGCCCAAAGAAAGGGGAAAGAAAGCCCAAAGAAAGCCCAAAGAAAGGGGAAAGAAAGCCCAAATAAAGTGGAAACAAAGCCCAAAGAAAGGGGAAAGAAAGGGGAAAGAAAGCCCAAAGAAAGGGGAAAGAAAGGGGAAAGAAAGGGGAAAGAAAGCCCAAAGAAAGCCCAAAGAAGGCCCAAAGAAAGGGGAAAGAAAGCCCAAAGAAAGCCCAAAGAAAGGGGAAAGAAAGCGCAAAGAAATACCAAAGAAAGGGGAAAGAAAGCCCAAAGAAAGGGGAAAGTAAGCTCAAAGAAAGCCCAAAGAAAGGGGAAAGAAAGCCCTAAGAAAGCCCAAGGAAAGGGGAAAGAAAGCCCAAAGAAAGCCCAAAGAAAGGGGAAAGAAAGCCCAAAGAAAGCCAAAGAAAGCCCAAAGAAAGCCCAAAGAAAGGGGAAAGAAAGCCCAAAGAAAGCCCAAAGAAAGCCCAAAGAAAGCCCAAAGAAAGCCCAAAGAAAGGGGAAAGAAAGCCCAAAGAAAGGGGAAAGAAAGCCCAAAGAAAGCCAAAGAAAGGGGAAAGAAAGACCAAAGAAAGTGGAAAGAAAGGGGAAAGAAAGCCCAAAGAAAGGGGAAAGAAAGCCCAAAGAAAGGGGAAAGAAAGCCAAAGAAAGGGGAAAGAAAGCCCAAAGAATGCCAAAGAAAGCCCAAAGAAAGTGGAAAGAAAGGGGAAAGAAAGCCCAAAGAAAGCCCAAAGAAAGCCCAAGGAAAGCCCAAAGAAAGGGGAAAGAAAGCCCAAAGAAAGGGGAAAGAAAGCCCAAAGAAAGGGGAAAGAAAGGGGAAAGTAAGGGGAAAGAAAGCCCAAAGAAAGGGGAAAGAAAGCCCAAAGAAAGCCCAAGGAAAGCCCAAAGAAAGGGGAAAGAAAGCCCAAAGAAAGGTGAAAGAAAGCCCAAAGAAAGTCCACAGAAAGGGGAAAGAAAGCCCAAAGAAAGGGGAAAGAAAGCCCAAAGAAAGGGGAAAGAAAGCCAAAAGAAAGCCCAAAGAAAGCCCAAAGAAAGGGGAAAGAAAGGGGAAAGAAAGCCCAAAGAAAGGGGTAATAAAGCCCAAAGAAAGCCCAAAGAAAGGGGAAAGAAAGCCCAAAGAAAGGGGAATGAAAACCCAAAGAAAGCCAAAGAAAGGGGAAAGAAAGCCCAAAGAAACCCCAAAGAAACGGGAAAGAAAGCGCAAAGACACCTCAATGAAAGGGGAAAGAAAGCCCAAAGAAAGGGGAAAGAAAGCCCAAGGAAAGGGGAAAGAAAGCCCAAAGAAAGGGGAAATAAAGTCCAAAGAAAGGGGATAGAAAGCCCAAAGAAAGGGGGAAGAAAGCCCAAATAAAGGGGAAAGAAAGGGGAAAGAAAGCCCAAAGAAAGCCCAAAGAAAGCCAAAAGAAAGCCCAAAGAAAGGGGAAAGAAAGCCCAAAGAAAGCCCAAAGAAAGTGGAAAGAAAGGGGAAGGGAAAGAAAGCCCAAAGAAACCCCAAAGAAAGGGGAAAGAAAGGGGAAAGAAAGCCCAAAGAAAGGGTAAAGAAAGCCCAAAGAAAGCCCAAAGAAAGGGGAAAGAAAGCCCAAATAAAGTGGAAACAAAGCCCAAAGAAAGGGGAAAGAAAGGGGAAAGAAAGCCCAAAGAAAGGGGAAAGAAAGGGGAAAGAAAGGGGAAAGAAAGCCCAAAGAAAGCCCAAAGAAGGCCCAAAGAAAGGGGAAAGAAAGCCCAAAGAAAGCCCAAAGAAAGGGGAAAGAAAGCATAAAAAAAATACCAAAGAAAGGGGAAAGAAAGCCCAAAGAAAGGGGAAAGAAAGCTCAAAGAAAGCCCAAGGAAAGGGGAAAGAAAGCCCTAAGAAAGCCAAAGAAAGGGGAAAGAAAGCCCAAAGAAAGCCCAAAGAAAGGGAAAGAAAGCCCAAAGAAAGCCCAAAGAAAGGGGAATGAAAGCCAAAGAAAGCCCAAAGAAAGCCCAAAGAAAGCCCAAAGAAAGGGGAAAGAAAGCCCAAAGAAAGCCCAAAGAAAGCCCAAAGAAAGGGGAAGAAAGCCCAAAGAAAGGGGAAAGAAAGCCCTAAGAAAGCCCAAAGAAAGGGGAAAGAAAGCCCAAAGAAAGCCCAAAGAAAGTGGAAAGAAAGGGGAAAAAAATCCCCAAAGAAAGGGGAAAGAAAGCCCAAAGAAAGTGGAAAGAAAAGGGGAAAGAAAGCCCAAAGAAATTGAGAAAGAAAGCCCAAGGAAAGCCCAAAGAAAGGGGAAAGAAAGCCCAAAGAAAGGGAAAGAAAGCCCAAAGAAAGGGGAAAGAAAGCCCAAAGAAAGCCAAAGAAAGCCTAAAGAAAGTGGAAAGGAAGGGGAATGACAGCCCAAAGAAAGGGGAAAGAAAGCCCCAAAGAAAGGGGAAAGAAAGCCCAAAGAAAGGGAAAGAAAGCCCAAAGAAAGCCCAAGGAAAGCCCAAAGAAAGGGGAAAGAAAGCCCAAAGAAAGGTGAAAGAAAGCCCAAAGAAAGCCCACAGAAAGGGAAAGAAAGCCCAAAGAAAGGGGAAAGAAAGCCCAAAGAAAGGCCAAAGAAAGCCCAAAGAAAGCCAAAAGAAAGCCCAAAGAAAGCCAAAGAAAGGGGAAAGAAAGGGGAAAGAAAGCCCAAAGAAAGGGGACAGAAAGCCCAAAGAAAGCCCAAAGAAAGGGGAAAGAAAGGGGAAAGAAAGCCCAAAGAAAGGGGAAAGAAAGCCCAAAGAAAGCCCAAAGAAAGGGGAAAGAAAGCCCAAAGAAACCCCAAAGAAACGGGAAAGAAAGCCCAAAGACACCTCAATGAAAGGGGAAAGAAAGACCAAAGAAAGGGGAAAGAAAGCCCAAGGAAAGTGGGAAACAAAGCCCAAAGAAAGGGGAAAGAAAGCCCAAAGAAACCCCAAAGAAAGGGGAAAGAAAGCCCAAAGACACCCCAATGAAAGGGGAAAGAAAGCCCAAAGAAAGGGGAAAGAAAGCCCAAGGAAATGGGAAAGAAAGCCCAAAGAAAGGGGAAATAAAGCCCAAAGAAAGGAGAAAGAAAGCCTAAAGAAAGGGGAAGAAAGCCCAAAGAAAGCCCAAAGAAAGGGGAAAGAAAGGGTAAAGAAAGCCCAAAGAAAGCACAAAGAAAGCCCAAAGAAAGGGGAAAGAAAGCCCAAAGAAAGGGAAAGAAAGCCCAAAGAAAGGGGAAAGAAAGCCCAAAGAAATGGGAAAGAAAGGGGAAAGAAAGCCCAAAGAAAGGGGAAACAAAGCCCAAAGAAAGGGGAAAGGAAAGGGGAAAGAAAGCCCAAAGAAAAGGGGAAGGAAAGGGGGAATGAAAGCCCAAAGAAAGCCCAAAGAAAGGGGAAAGAAAGCCCAAAGAAACCCCAAAGAAAGGGAAAGAAAGCCCAAAGACACCCCAAAGAAAGGGGAAAGAAGGGGAAAGAAAGCCCAAAGAAAGGGGAAAGACAGCCCAAAGAAAGCCCAAAGAAAGGGGAAAGAAAGTCCAAAGAAAGGGGAAAGAAACCCCAAAGAGGGGGGAAAGAAAGCCCAAAGAAAGCCCAAAGAAAACCAAAAGAAAGCCCAAAGAAAGGGGAAAGAAAGCCCAAAGAAAGAGGATAGAAAGCCCAAAGAAACCCCAAAGAAAGGGGAAAGAAAGGGGAAAAGAAAGCCCAAAGAAAGGGGAAGGAAAGCCCAAAGAAAGGGGAAAGAAAGAGGAAAGAAAGCCCAAAGAAAGCCCAAGGAAAGCCCAAAGAAAGTTGAAAGAAAGCCCAAAGAAAGCCCAAGGAAAGGGGAAAAGAAAGCCCAAAGAAAGGGGATAGAAAGCCCAAAGAAAGGAGAAAGAAAGCCCAAAGAAAGGGGAAAGAAAGCTCAAAGAAAGGGGAAAGAAAGCCCAAAGAAAGGGGAAAGAAAGCCCAAAGAAAGGGGAAAGAAAGCCCAAAGAAAGGGGAAAGAAAGCCCAAAGAAAGGGGAAAGAAAGCCCAAAGAAAGCCCAAAGAAAGCCCAAAGAAAGTGGAAAGAAAGGGGAAAGAAAACCCAAAGAAAGCCCAAAGAAAGCCCAAAGAAAGCCCAAAGAAAGCCCAAAAAAAAGCCCAAGGAAAGCCCAAAGAAAGGGGAAAGAAAGCCCAAAGAAAGGGGAATGACCGCCCAAAGAAAGGGGAAAGGAAGCCCAAAGAAAGGGGAAAGAAAGCCCAAAGAAAGGGGAATGACAGCCCAAAGAAAGCCCAAAGAAAGGGGAATGAAAACCCAAAGAAAGCCCAAAGAAAGCCCAAGGAAAGCCCAAAGAAAGGGGAAAGAAAGCCCAAAGAAAGGGGAAAGAAAGCCCAAAGAAAGCCCAAAGAAAGGGGAAAGAAAGCCCAAAGAAAGCCCAAAGAAGGCCCAAAGAAAGGGGAAAGAAAGCCAAAGAAAGCCAAAGAAAGCCCAAAGAAAGTGGAAAGAAAGGGGAAAGAAAGCCCAAAGAAAAGCCCAAAGAAAGCCCAAGGAAAGCCCAAAGAAAGGGAAAGAAAGCCCAAAGAAAGGGGGAAAGAAAGCCCAAAGAAAGGGGAAAGAAAGCCCAAAGAAAGCCCAAGGAAAGCCCAAAGAAAGGGGAAAGAAAGCCCAAATAAAGGTGAAAGAAAGCCCAAAGAAAGCCCCACAGAAAGGGGAAAGAAAGCCCAAAGAAAGGAGAAAGAAAGCCCAAAGAAAAGGCCAAAGAAAGGGGAAAGAAAGGGGAAAGAAAGCCCAAAGAAAGGGGTAAGAAAGCCCAAAGAAAGCCCAAAGAAAGGGGAAAGAAAGCCCAAAGAAAGGGGAATGAAAGCCCAAAGAAAGCCCAAAGAAAGGGGAAAGAAAGCCCAAAGAAACCCCAAAGAAACGGGAAAGAAAGCCCTAAGACACCTCAATGAAAGGGGAAAGAAAGCCCAAAGAAAGGGGAAAGAAAGCCCAAGGAAAGGGGAAAGAAAGCCCAAAGAAAGGGGAAATAAAGCCAAAGAAAGGGGATAGAAAGCCCAAAGAAAGGGGGAAGAAAGCGCAAAGAAAGGGGAAAGAAAGGTGGAAAGAAAGCCCAAAGAAAGCCCAAGAAAGCCCAAAGAAAGCCCAAAGAAAGGGGGAAAGAAAGCTCAAAGAAAGGGGAAAGAAAGCCCAAAAAAACCCCAAAGAAAGGGGAATGAAAGGGGAAAGAAAGCCCAAAGAAAGGGGAAAGAAAGCCGAAAGAAAGCCCAAAGAAAGGGGAAAGAAAGCCCAAAGAAAGTGGAAACAAAGCCCAAAGAAAGGGGAAAGAAAGGGGAAAGAAAGCCCAAAGAAAGGGGAAAGAAAGGGGAAAGAAAGGGGAAAGAAAGCCCAAAGAAAGCCCAAAGAAAGCCCAAAGAAAGGGGAAAGAAAGCCCAAAGAAAGCCCAAAGAAAGGGGAAAGAAAGCGCAAAGAAATACCATAGAAAGGGGAAAGAAAGCCCAAAGAAAGGGGATAGAAAGCCCAAAGAAAGGAGAAAGAAAGCCCAAAGAAAGGGGAAAGAAAGCTCAAAGAAAGCCCAAAGAAAGGGGAAAGAAAGCCCAAAGAAAGGGAAAAGAAAGCCCAAAGAAAAGGGAAAGAAAGACCAAAGAAAGGGGAAAGAAAGCCCAAAGAAAGGGGAAAAAAAGCCCAAAGAAAGGGGAAAGAAAGCCCAAAGAAAGGGGAAAGAAAGCCCAAACAAAGCCCAAACAAAGGGGAAAGAAAGCCAAAGAAAGGGGAAAGAAAGCCCAGAGAAAGCCCAAAGAAAGACCAAAGAAAGCCCAAAGAAAGCCCAAAAAAAGCCCAAGGAAAGCCGAAAGAAAGGGGAAAGAAAGCCCAAAGAAAGGGGAATGACAGCCCCAAAGAAAGGGGAAAGAAAGCCCAAAGAAAGGGGAAAGAAAGCCCAAAGAAAGGGGAAAGAAGCCCAAAGAAAGCCCAAAGAAAGGTGAAAGAAAGGGGAAAGAAAGCCCAAAGAAATGGGTAAGAAAGCGCAAAAAAAGCCCAAAGAAAGGGGAAAGGAAGCCCAAAGAAAGGGGATAGAAAGCCCAAAGAAAGGGGAAAGAAAGCCCAAAGAAAGCCCAAAGAAAGGGGAAAGAAAGCCCCAAGAAAGCCCAAAGAAAGCCCAAAGAAAGTGGAAAGAAAGGGGAAAGAAAAACCAAAGAAAGCCCAAAGAAAGCCCAAGGAAAGCCCAAAGAAAGGGGAAAGAAAGCCCAAGGAAAGGGGAAAGAAAGCCCAAAGAAAGCCCAAGGAAAGGGGAAAGAAAGCCCAAAGAAATCCCAAAGAAGGCCCAAAGAAATGTGAAAGAAAGCCCAAAGAAAGGGGAAAGAAAGCCCAAAGAAAGGGAATGACAGCCCAAAGAAAGGGGAAAGAAAGCCCAAAGAAAGGGGAAAGAAAGCCCAAAGAAAGGAGAAAGAAAGCCCAAAGAAAGGGGAAAGAAAGCCCAAAGAAAGTGGAAAGAAAGCCCAAAGAAAGCCCAAAGAAAGCCCAAGGAAAGCCCAAAGAAAGGGGAAAGAAAGCCCAAAGAAAGGGGAATGGCAGCCCAAAGAAAGGGGAAAGAAAACCCAAAGAAAGGGGAAGGAAAGACCAAAGAAAGGGGAAAGAAAGCCCAAAGAAAGCCCAAAGAAAGTGGAAAGAAAGGGGGAAAGAAAGGCCAAAGAAAGCCCAAAGAAAGGCAAAAGAAAGCCCAAAGAAAGGGGAAAGAAAGCCCAAAGAAAGGGGAAAGAAAGCCCAAAGAAACCCCAAAGAAACGGGAAAGAAAGGGGAGAGAAAGAACAAAGAAAGGGGAAAGAAAGCCCAAAGAAAGGGGAAAGAAAGCCCAAAGAAAGTGGAAACAAAGCCCAAAGAAAGGGGAAAGAAAGCCCAAAGAAACCCCAAAGAAAGGGGAGAGAAAGCCCAAAGACACCCCAATGAAAGGGGAAAGAAAGCCCAAAGAAAGGGGAAAGAAAGCCCAAGGAAATGGGAAAGAAAGCCCAAAGAAAGGGGAAATAAAGCCCAAAGAAAGGGGAAAGAAAGCCTAAAGAAAGGGAAGAAAGCCCAAAGAAAGCCCAAAGAAAGGGGAAAGAAAGGGTAAAGAAAGCCCAAAGAAAGCACAAAGAAAGCCCAAAGAAAGGGGAAAGAAAGCCCAAAGAAAGGGAAAGAAAGCCCAAAGAAAGGGGAAAGAAAGCCCAAAGAAATGGGAAAGAAAGGGGAAAGAAAGCCCAAAGAAAGGGGAAACAAAGCCCAAAGAAAGGGGAAAGAAAGGGGAAAGAAAGCCCAAAGAAAGGGGAAGGAAAGGGGAATGAAAGCCCAAAGAAAGCCCGAAGAAAGGGGAAAGAAAGCCCAAAGAAACCCCAAAGAAAGGGGAAAGAAAGCCCAAAGACACCCCAAAGAAAGGGGAAAGAAAGGGGAAAGAAAGCCCAAAGAAAGCCCAAAGAAAGCCCAAAGAAAGGGGAAAGAAAGCCCAAAGAAAGCCCAAAGAAAAGGGAAAGAAAGCGCGAAGAAAGCCCAAAGAAGGGGAAAGAAAGCCCAAAGAAAGGGGAAAGACAGCCCAAAGAAAGCCCAAAGAAAGGGGAAAGAACGCCCAAAGAAAGGGGAAAGAAACCCCAAAGAAGGGGGAAAGAAAGCCCAAAGAAAGCCCAAAGAAAGCCAAAAGAAAGCCCAAAGAAAGGGGAAAGAAAGCCCAAAGAAAGGGGATAGAAAGCCCAAAGAAACCCCAAAGAAAGGGGAAAGAAAGCCCAAAGAAAGGGGAAGGAAAGCCCAAAGAAAGCCCAAAGAAAGTGGAAACAAAGCCCAAAGAAAGGGGAAAGAAAGAGGAAAGAAAGCCCAAAGAAAGCCCAAGGAAAGCCCAAAGAAAGGGGAAAGAAAGCCCAAAGAAAGCCCAAGGAAAGGGGAAAGAAAGCCCAAAGAAAGGGGATAGAAAGCCCAAAGAAAGGAGAAAGAAAGCCCAAAGAAAGGGGAAAGAAAGCTCAAAGAAAGCACCAAGAAAGGGGAAAGAAAGCCAGAAGAAAGGGAAAAGAAAGCCCAAAGAAAGGGGAAAGAAAGCCCAAAGAAAGGGGAAAGAAATCCCAAAGAAAGGGGAAAGAAAGCCCAAAGAAAGGGGAAAGAAAGCCCAAAGAAAGCCCAATCAAAGGGGAAAGAAAGCCCAAAGAAAGGGGAAAGAAAGCCCAGAGAAAGCCCAAAGAAAGCCCAAAGAAAGCCCAAAGAAAGCCCAAAGAAAGGGGAAAGAAAGCCCAAAGAAAGGGGAAAGAAAGGGGAAAGAAAGCCCAAAGAAAGCCCAAAGAAAGACCAAAGAAAGCCCAAAGAAAGCCCAAAAAAAGCCCAAGGAAAGCCCAAAGAAAGGGGAAAGAAAGCCCAAAGAAAGGGGAATGACAGCCCAAAGAAAGGGGAAAGAAAGCCCAAAGAAAGGGGAAAGAAAGCCCAAAGAAAGGGGGAAAGAAAGCCCAAAGAAAGCCCAAAGAAAGGTGAAAGAAAGGGGAAAGAAAGCCCAAAGAAATGGGTAAGAAAGCGCAAAAAAAAGCCCAAAGAAAGGGGAAAGGAAGCCCAAAGAAAGGGGATAGAAAGCCCAAAGAAAGGGGAAAGAAAGCCCAAAGAAAGCCCAAAGAAAGGGGAAAGAAAGCCCCAAGAAAGCCCAAAGAAAGCCCAAAGAAAGTGGAAAGAAAGGGGAAAGAAAAACCAAAGAAAGCCCAAAGAAAGCCCAAGGAAAGCCCAAAGAAAGGGGAAAGAAAGCCCAAGGAAAGGGGAAAGAAAGCCCAAAGAAAGCCCAAGGAAAGGGGAAAGAAAGCCCAAAGAAATCCCAAAGAAGGCCCAAAGAAATGTGAAAGAAAGCCCAAAGAAAGGGGAAAGAAAGCCCAAAGAAAGGGGAATGACAGCCCAAAGAAAGGGGAAAGAAAGCCCAAAGAAAGGGGAAAGAAAGCCCAAAGAAAGGAGAAAGAAAGCCCAAAGAAAGGGGAAAGAAAGCCCAAAGAAAGCCCAAAGAAAGCCCAAGGAAAGCCCAAAGAAAGGGGAAAGAAAGCCCAAAGAAAGGGGAATGGCAGCCCAAAGAAAGGGGAAAGAAAACCCAAAGAAAGGGGAAGGAAAGACCAAAGAAAGGGGAAAGAAAGCCCAAAGAAAGCCCAAAGAAAGTGGAAAGAAAGGGGAAAGAAAGGCCAAAGAAAGCCCAAAGAAAGGCAAAAGAAAGCCCAAAGAAAGGGGAAAGAAAGCCCAAAGAAAGGGGAAAGAAAGCCCAAAGAAACCCCAAAGAAACGGGAAAGAAAGGGGAGAGAAAGAACAAAGAAAGGGGAAAGAAAGCCCAAAGAAAGGGGAAAGAAAGCCCAAAGAAAGTGGAAACAAAGCCCAAAGAAAGGGGAAAGAAAGCCCAAAGAAACCCCAAAGAAAGGGGAGAGAAAGCCCAAAGACACCCCAATGAAAGGGGAAAGAAAGCCCAAAGAAAGGGGAAAGAAAGCCCAAGGAAATGGGAAAGAAAGCCCAAAGAAAGGGGAAATAAAGCCCAAAGAAAGGGGAAAGAAAGCCTAAAGAAAGGGGAAGAAAGCCCAAAGAAAGCCCAAAGAAAGGGGAAAGAAAGGGTAAAGAAAGCCCAAAGAAAGCACAAAGAAAGCCCAAAGAAAGGGGAAAGAAAGCCCAAAGAAAGGGAAAGAAAGCCCAAAGAAAGGGGAAAGAAAGCCCAAAGAAATGGGAAAGAAAGGGGAAAGAAAGCCCAAAGAAAGGGGAAACAAAGCCCAAAGAAAGGGGAAAGAAAGGGAAAGAAAGCCCAAAGAAAGGGGAAGGAAAGGGGAATGAAAGCCCAAAGAAAGCCCGAAGAAAGGGGAAAGAAAGCCCAAAGAAACCCCAAAGAAAGGGGAAAGAAAGCCCAAAGACACCCCAAAGAAAGGGGAAAGAAAGGGGAAAGAAAGCCCAAAGAAAGCCCAAAGAAAGCCCAAAGAAAGGGGAAAGAAAGCCCAAAGAAAGCCCAAAGAAAAGGGAAAGAAAGCGCGAAGAAAGCCCAAAGAAAGGGGAAAGAAAGCCCAAAGAAAGGGGAAAGACAGCCCAAAGAAAGCCCAAAGAAAGGGGAAAGAACGCCCAAAGAAAGGGGAAAGAAACCCCAAAGAAGGGGGAAAGAAAGCCCAAAGAAAGCCCAAAGAAAGCCAAAAGAAAGCCCAAAGAAAGGGGAAAGAAAGCCCAAAGAAAGGGGATAGAAAGCCCAAAGAAACCCCAAAGAAAGGGGAAAGAAAGCCCAAAGAAAGGGGAAGGAAAGCCCAAAGAAAGCCCAAAGAAAGTGGAAACAAAGCCCAAAGAAAGGGGAAAGAAAGAGGAAAGAAAGCCCAAAGAAAGCCCAAGGAAAGCCCAAAGAAAGGGGAAAGAAAGCCCAAAGAAAGCCCAAGGAAAGGGGAAAGAAAGCCCAAAGAAAGGGGATAGAAAGCCCAAAGAAAGGAGAAAGAAAGCCCAAAGAAAGGGGAAAGAAAGCTCAAAGAAAGCACCAAGAAAGGGGAAAGAAAGCCAGAAGAAAGGGAAAAGAAAGCCCAAAGAAAGGGGAAAGAAAGCCCAAAGAAAGGGGAAAGAAATCCCAAAGAAAGGGGAAAGAAAGCCCAAAGAAAGGGGAAAGAAAGCCCAAAGAAAGCCCAATCAAAGGGGAAAGAAAGCCCAAAGAAAGGGGAAAGAAAGCCCAGAGAAAGCCCAAAGAAAGCCCAAAGAAAGCCCAAAGAAAGCCCAAAGAAAGGGGAAAGAAAGCCCAAAGAAAGGGGAAAGAAAGGGGAAAGAAAGCCCAAAGAAAGCCCAAAGAAAGCCCAAGGAAAGCCCAAAGAAAGGGGAAAGAAAGCCCAAAGAAAGGGGAATGACAGCCCAAAGAAAGGGGAAAGAAAGGATGAAGAAAGGGGAAAGAAAGCCCAAAGAAAGGGGAAAGAAAGCCCAAAGAAAGGTGAAAGAAACGGGAAAGAAAGACCAAAGAAAGGGGTCAGAAAGCGAAAAAAAGCCCAAAGAAAGGGGAAAGGAAGCCCAAAGAAAGGGGATAGAAAGCCCAAATAAAGGGGAAAGAAAGCCCAAAGAAAGCCCAAAGAAAGGGGAAAGAAAGCCCAAAGAAAGCCCAAAGAAAGGGGAAAGAAAGCCCAAAGAAAGGGGAAAGAAAGCCCAAAGAAAGGGGAAAGATAGCCCAAAGAAAACCCAAAGAAAGCCCAAAGAAAGCCCACAGAAAGCCCAAAGAAAGGGGAAAGAAAGCCCAAAGAAAGGGGAAAGAAAGCCCAAAGAAAGGGGAAAGAAAGCCCAAAGAAAGCCCAAAGAAAGTGGAAAGAAAGGGGAAAGAAAGCCCAAAGAAATCCCAAAGAAAGCCAAAAGAAAGCCCAAAGAAAGGAGAAAGAAAGCCCAAAGAAAGGGGAAAGAAAGCCGAAAGAAAGCCCAAAGAAAGGGGAAAGAAAGCCCAAAGAAAGGGGAAAGAAAGCCCAAAGAAAGCCCAAAGAAAGTGGAAAGAAAGGGGAAAGAAAGCCCAAAGAAAGCCCAAAGAAAGCCCAAGGAAAGTCCAAAGAAAGGGGAAAGAAAGCCCAAAGAAAGGGGAAAGAAAGCCCAAAGAAAGCCCAAAGAAAGCCCACAGAAAGCCCAAAGAAAGCCCAAAGAAGGCCCAAAGAAAGGTGAAAGAAAGCCAAAGAAAGGGGAAAGAAAGCCCAATGAAAGGGGAATGACAGCCCAAAGAAAGGGGAAAGAAAGCCCAAAGAAAGGGGAAAGAAAGCCCAAAGAACGGGGAAAGAAAGCCCAAAGAAAGGAGAAAGAAAGCCCAAAGAAAGGGGAAAGAAAGCCCAAAGAAAGCCCAAAGAAAGTGGAAAGAAAGCCCAAAGAAAGCCCAAAGAAAGCCCAAAGAAAGCCCAAGGAAAGCCCAAAGAAAGGGGAAAGAAAGCCCAAAGAAAGGGGAATGACAGCCCAAAGAAAGGGGAAAGAAAGCCCAAAGAAAGGGGAAAGAAAGACCAAAGAAAGGGGAAAGAAAGCCCAAAGAAAGGGGAAAGAAAGCCCAAAGAAAGCCCACAGAAAGGGGAAAGAAAGCCCAAAGAAAGCCCAAAGAAAGCCCAAGGAAAGCCCAAAGAAAGGGGAAAGAAAGCCCAAAGAAAGGGGAAAGAAAGCCCAAAGAAAGCCCAAAGAAAGCCCACAGAAAAGGGTAAAGAAATCCCAAAGAAAGGAGAAAGAAACCCCAAAGAAGTGGGAAAGAAAGCCCAAAGAAAGGGGAAAGAAAGCCCAAAGAAAGGGGAAAGAAAGCCCAAAGAAACCCCAAAGAAAGGGGAAAGAAAGGGGGAAAGAAAGCCCAAAGAAAGGGGAAAGAAAGCCCAAAGAAAGCCCAAAGAAAGGGGAAAGAAAGCCCAAATAAAGTGGAAACAAAGCCCAAAGAAAGGGGAAAGAAAGGGGAAAGAAAGCCCAAAGAAAGGGGAAAGAAAGGGGAAAGAAAGGGGAAAGAAAGCCCAAAGAAAGCCCAAAGAAGGCCCAAAGAAAGGGGAAAGAAAGCCCAAAGAAAGCCCAAAGAAAGGGGAAAGAAAGCGCAAAGAAATACCAAAGAAAGGGGAAAGAAAGCCCAAAGAATGGGGAAAGAAAGCCCAAATAAAGCCCAAAGAAAGGGGAAAGAAAGCCCAAAGAAAGCCCAAAGAAAGCCCAAAGAAAGCCCAAAGAAAGGGGAAAGAAAGCCCAAAGAAAGCCCGAAGAAAGGGGAAAGAAAGCCCAAAGAAACCCCAAAGAAAGGGGAAAGAAAGCCCAAAGACACCCCAAAGAAAGGGGAAAGAAAGGGGAAAGAAAGGGGAAAGAAAGCCCAAAGAAAGCCCAAAGAAAGGGGAAAGAAAGCCCAAAGAAAGCCCAAAGAAAAGGGAAAGAAAGCGCGAAGAAAGCCCAAAGAAAGGGGAAAGAAAGCCCAAAGAAAGGGGAAAGACAGCCCAAAGAAAGCCCAAAGAAAGGGGAAAGAACGCCCAAAGAAAGGGGAAAGAAACCCCAAAGAAGGGGGAAAGAAAGCCCAAAGAAAGCCCAAAGAAAGCCAAAAGAAAGCCCAAAGAAAGGGGAAAGAAAGCCCAAAGAAAGGGGATAGAAAGCCCAAAGAAACCCCAAAGAAAGGGGAAAGAAAGCCCAAAGAAAGGGGAAGGAAAGCCCAAAGAAAGCCCAAAGAAAGTGGAAACAAAGCCCAAAGAAAGGGGAAAGAAAGAGGAAAGAAAGCCCAAAGAAAGCCCAAGGAAAGCCCAAAGAAAGGGGAAAGAAAGCCCAAAGAAAGCCCAAGGAAAGGGGAAAGAAAGCCCAAAGAAAGGGGATAGAAAGCCCAAAGAAAGGAGAAAGAAAGCCCAAAGAAAGGGGAAAGAAAGCTCAAAGAAAGCACCAAGAAAGGGGAAAGAAAGCCAGAAGAAAGGGAAAAGAAAGCCCAAAGAAAGGGGAAAGAAAGCCCAAAGAAAGGGGAAAGAAATCCCAAAGAAAGGGGAAAGAAAGCCCAAAGAAAGGGGAAAGAAAGCCCAAAGAAAGCCCAATCAAAGGGGAAAGAAAGCCCAAAGAAAGGGGAAAGAAAGCCCAGAGAAAGCCCAAAGAAAGCCCAAAGAAAGCCCAAAGAAAGCCCAAAGAAAGGGGAAAGAAAGCCCAAAGAAAGGGGAAAGAAAGGGGAAAGAAAGCCCAAAGAAAGCCCAAAGAAAGCCCAAGGAAAGCCCAAAGAAAGGGGAAAGAAAGCCCAAAGAAAGGGGAATGACAGCCCAAAGAAAGGGGAAAGAAAGGATGAAGAAAGGGGAAAGAAAGCCCAAAGAAAGGGGAAAGAAAGCCCAAAGAAAGGTGAAAGAAACGGGAAAGAAAGACCAAAGAAAGGGGTCAGAAAGCGAAAAAAAGCCCAAAGAAAGGGGAAAGGAAGCCCAAAGAAAAGGGATAGAAAGCCCAAATAAAGGGGAAAGAAAGCCCAAAGAAAGCCCAAAGAAAGGGGAAAGAAAGCCCAAAGAAAGCCCAAAGAAAGGGGAAAGAAAGCCCAAAGAAAGGGGAAAGAAAGCCCAAAGAAAGGGGAAAGATAGCCCAAAGAAAACCCAAAGAAAGCCCAAAGAAAGCCCACAGAAAGCCCAAAGAAAGGGGAAAGAAAGCCCAAAGAAAGGGGAAAGAAAGCCCAAAGAAAGGGGAAAGAAAGCCCAAAGAAAGCCCAAAGAAAGTGGAAAGAAAGGGGAAAGAAAGCCCAAAGAAATCCCAAAGAAAGCCAAAAGAAAGCCCAAAGAAAGGAGAAAGAAAGCCCAAAGAAAGGGGAAAGAAAGCCGAAAGAAAGCCCAAAGAAAGGGGAAAGAAAGCCCAAAGAAAGGGGAAAGAAAGCCCAAAGAAAGCCCAAAGAAAGTGGAAAGAAAGGGGAAAGAAAGCCCAAAGAAAGCCCAAAGAAAGCCCAAGGAAAGTCCAAAGAAAGGGGAAAGAAAGCCCAAAGAAAGGGGAAAGAAAGCCCAAAGAAAGCCCAAAGAAAGCCCACAGAAAGCCCAAAGAAAGCCCAAAGAAGGCCCAAAGAAAGGTGAAAGAAAGCCCAAAGAAAGGGGAAAGAAAGCCCAATGAAAGGGGAATGACAGCCCAAAGAAAGGGGAAAGAAAGCCCAAAGAAAGGGGAAAGAAAGCCCAAAGAACGGGGAAAGAAAGCCCAAAGAAAGGAGAAAGAAAGCCCAAAGAAAGGGGAAAGAAAGCCCAAAGAAAGCCCAAAGAAAGTGGAAAGAAAGCCCAAAGAAAGCCCAAAGAAAGCCCAAAGAAAGCCCAAGGAAAGCCCAAAGAAAGGGGAAAGAAAGCCCAAAGAAAGGGGAATGACAGCCCAAAGAAAGGGGAAAGAAAGCCCAAAGAAAGGGGAAAGAAAGACCAAAGAAAGGGGAAAGAAAGCCCAAAGAAAGGGGAAAGAAAGCCCAAAGAAAGCCCACAGAAAGGGGAAAGAAAGCCCAAAGAAAGCCCAAAGAAAGCCCAAGGAAAGCCCAAAGAAAGGGGAAAGAAAGCCCAAAGAAAGGGGAAAGAAAGCCCAAAGAAAGCCCAAAGAAAGCCCACAGAAAAGGGTAAAGAAATCCCAAAGAAAGGAGAAAGAAACCCCAAAGAAGTGGGAAAGAAAGCCCAAAGAAAGGGGAAAGAAAGCCCAAAGAAAGGGGAAAGAAAGCCCAAAGAAACCCCAAAGAAAGGGGAAAGAAAGCCCAAAGAAAGGGGAAAGAAAGCCCAAAGAAAGCCCAAAGAAAGCCCAAAGAAAGGGGAAAGAAAGCCCAAATAAAGTGGAAACAAAGCCCAAAGAAAGGGGAAAGAAAGGGGAAAGAATGCCCAAAGAAAGGGGAAAGAAAGGGGAAAGAAAGGGGAAAGAAAGCCCAAAGAAAGCCCAAAGAAGGCCCAAAGAAAGGGGAAAGAAAGCCCAAAGAAAGCCCAAAGAAAGGGGAAAGAAAGCGCAAAGAAATACCAAAGAAAGGGGAAAGAAAGCCCAAAGAATGGGGAAAGAAAGCCCAAAGAAAGCCCAAAGAAAGGGGAAAGAAAGCCCAAAGAAAGCCCAAAGAAAGCCCAAAGAAAGCCCAAAGAAAGGGGAAAGAAAGCCCAAAGAAAGCCCAAAGAAAGCCCAAAGAAAGCCCAAAGAAAGCCCAAAGAAAGGGGAAAGAAAGCCCAAAGAAAGGGGAAAGAAAGCCCAAAGAAAGCCCAAAGAAAGGGGAAAGAAAGACCAAAGAAAGTGGAAAGAAAGGGGAAAGAAAGCCCAAAGAAAGCCCAAAGAAAGCCCAAGGAAAGCCCAAAGAAAGGGGAAAGAAAGCCCAAAGAAAGGGGAAAGAAAGCCCAAAGAAAGCCCAAGGAAAGCCCAAAGAAAGGGGAAAGAAAGCCCAAAGAAAGTGAAAGAAAGCCCAAAGAAAGTCCACAGAAAGGGGAAAGAAAGCCCAAAGAAAGGGGAAAGAAAGCCCAAAGAAAGGGGAAAGAAAGCCCAAAGAAAGCCAAAAGAAAGCCCAAAGAAAGCCCAAAGAAAGGGGAAAGAAAGGGGAAAGAAAGCCCAAAGAAAGGGGTAAGAAAGCCCAAAGAAAGCCCAAAGAAAGGGGAAAGAAAGCCCAAAGAAAGGGGAATGAAAGCCCAAAGAAAGCCCAAAGAAAGGGGAAAGAAAGCCCAAAGAAACCCCAAAGAAACGGGAAAGAAAGCCCAAAGACACCTCAATGAAAGGGGAAAGAAAGCCCAAAGAAAGGGGAAAGAAAGCCCAAGGAAAGGGGAAAGAAAGCCCAAAGAAAGGGGAAATAAAGTCCAAAGAAAGGGGATAGAAAGCCCAAAGAAAGGGGGAAGAAAGCCCAAAGAAAGGGGAAAGAAAGGGGAAAGAAAGCCCAAAGAAAGCCCAAAGAAAGCCAAAAGAAAGCCCAAAGAAAGTGGAAAGAAAGCCCAAAGAAAGCCCAAAGAAAGTGGAAAGAAAGGGGAAAGAAAGCCCAAAGAAACCCCAAAGAAAGGGGAAAGAAAGGGGAAAGAAAGCCCAAAGAAAGGGTAAAGAAAGCCCAAAGAAAGCCCAAAGAAAGGGGAAAGAAAGCCCAAATAAAGTGGAAACAAAGCCCAAAGAAAGGGGAAAGAAAGGGGAAAGAAAGCCCAAAGAAAGGGGAAAGAAAGGGGAAAGAAAGGGGAAAGAAAGCCCAAAGAAAGCCCAAAGAAGGCCCAAAGAAAGGGGAAAGAAAGCCCAAAGAAAGCCCAAAGAAAGGGGAAAGAAAGCACAAAGAAATACCAAAGAAAGGGGAAAGAAAGCCCAAAGAAAGGGGAAAGAAAGCTCAAAGAAAGCCCAAGGAAAGGGGAAAGAAAGCCCTAAGAAAGCCCAAAGAAAGGGGAAAGAAAGCCCAAAGAAAGCCCAAAGAAAGGGGAAAGAAAGCCCAAAGAAAGCCCAAAGAAAGGTGAATGAAAGCCCAAAGAAAGCCCAAAGAAAGCCCAAAGAAAGCCCAAAGAAAGGGGAAAGAAAGCCCAAAGAAAGCCCAAAGAAAGCCCAAAGAAAGGGGAAAGAAAGCCCAAAGAAAGGGGAAAGAAAGCCCAAAGAAAGCCCAAAGAAAGGGGAAAGAAAGCCCAAAGAAAGCCCAAAGAAAGTGGAAAGAAAGGGGAAAAAAAGCCCAAAGAAAGGGGAAAGAAAGCCCAAAGAAAGTGGAAAGAAAGGGGAAAGAAAGCCCAAAGAAATGAGAAAGAAAGCCCAAGGAAAGCCCAAAGAAAGGGAAAGAAAGCCCAAAGAAAGGGGAATGACAGCCCAAAGAAAGGGGAAAGAAAGCCCAAAGAAAGGGGAAAGAAAGCCCAAAGAAAGGGGAAAGAAAGCCCAAAGAAAGGGGAAAGAAAGCCCAAAGAAAGGGGAAAGAAAGCCCAAAGAAAGCCAAAGAAAGCCTAAAGAAAGTGGAAAGAAAGGGGAAAGAAAGCCCAAAGAAAGCCCAAGGAAAGCCCAAAGAAAGGGGAAAGAAAGCCCAAAGAAAGGGGAAAGAAAGCCCAAAGAAAGGGGAAAGAAAGCCCAAAGAAAGCCCAAGGAAAGCCCAAAGAAAGGGGAAAGAAAGCCCAAAGAAAGGGGAAAGAAAGCCCAAAGAAAGGCCAAAGAAAGCCCAAAGAAAGCCAAAAGAAAGCCCAAAGAAAGCCCAAAGAAAGGGGAAAGAAAGGGGAAAGAAAGCCCAAAGAAAGGGGGAAAGAAAGCCCAAAGAAAGCCCAAAGAAAGGGGAAAGAAAGCCCAAAGAAACCCCAAAGAAACGGGAAAGAAAGCCCAAAGACACCTCAATGAAAGGGGAAAGAAAGACCAAAGAAAGGGGAAAGAAAGCCCAAGGAAAGGGGAAAGAAAGCCCAAAGAAAGGGGAAATTAAGTCCAAAGAAAGGGGATAGAAAGCCCAAAGAAAGGGGGAAGAAAGCCCAAAGAAAGGGGAAAGAAAGGGGAAAGAAAGCCCAAAGAAAGCCCAAACAAAGCCAAAAGAAAGCCCAAAGAAAGGGGAAAGAAAGCCCAAAGAATGGGGAAAGAAAGCCCAAAGAAACCCCAAAGAAAGGGGAATGAAAGGGGAAAGAAAGCCCAAAGAAAGGGGAAAGAAAGCCGAAAGAAAGCCCAAAGCAAGGGGAAAGAAAGCCCAAAGAAAGTGGAAACAAAGCCCAAAGAAAGGGGAAAGAAAGGGGAAAGAAAGCCCAAAGAAAGGGGAAAGAAAGGGGAAAGAAAGCCCAAAGAAAGCCCAAAGAAAGGGGAAAGAAAGCGCAAAGAAATACCAAAGAAAGGGGAAAGAAAGCCCAAAGAAAGGGGATAGAAAGCCCAAAGAAAGGAGAAAGAAAGCCCAAAGAAAGGGGAATGAAAGCTCAAAGAAAGCCCAAAGAAAGGGGAAAGAAAGCCCAAAGAAAGGGAAAAGAAAGCCCAAAGAAAAGGGAAAGAAAGCCCAAAGCAAGGGGAAAGAAAGCCCAAAGAAAGGGGAAAGAAAGCCCAAAGAAAGGGGAAAGAAAGCCCAAAGAAAGGGGAAAGAAAGCCCAAAGAAAGCCCAAACAAAGGGGAAAGAAAGCCCAAAGAAAGGGGAAAGAAAGCCCAGAGAAAGCCCAAAGAAAGCCCAAAGAAAGCCCAAAGAAAGCCCAAAAAAAGCCCAAGGAAAGCCCAAAGAAAAGGGGAAAGAAAGCCCAAAGAAAGGGGAATGACAGCCCAAAGAAAGGGGAAAGAAAGCCCAAAGAAAGGGGAAAGAAAGCCCAAAGAAAGGGGAAAGAAAGCCCAAAGAAAGCCCAAAGAAAGGTGAAAGAAAGGGGAAAGAAAGCCCAAAGAAAGGGGTAAGAAAGCGCAAAAAAAGCCCAAAGAAAGGGGAAAGGAAGCCCAAAGAAAGGGGATAGAAAGCCCAAAGAAAGGGGAAAGAAAGCCCAAAGAAAGGGGAAAGAAAGCCCAAAGAAAGCCCAAAGAAAGCCCAAAGAAAGTGGAAAGAAAGGGGAAAGAAAACCCAAAGAAAGCCCAATGAAAGCCCAAGGAAAGCCCAAAGAAAGGGGAAAGAAAGCCCAAAGAAAGGGGAAAGAAAGCCCAAAGAAAGCCCAAAGAAAGGGGAAAGAAAGCCCGAAGAAAGCCCAAAGAAGGCCCAAAGAAATGTGAAAGAAAGCCGAAAGAAAGGGGAAAGAAAGCCCAAAGTAAGGGGAATGACAGCCCAAAGAAAGCCCAAAGAAAGCCCAAAGAAAGGGGAAAGAAAGCCCAAAGAAAGGGGAAGGAAAGCCCAAAGAAAGGGGAAAGAAAGCCCAAAGAAGGGAGAAAGAAAGCCCAAAGAAAGGGGAAAGAAAGCCCAAAGAAAGCCAAAAGAAAGCCCAAAGAAAGGGGAAAGAAAGCCCAAAGAAAGGGGAAAGAAAGCCCAAAGAAACCCCAAAGAAACGGGAAAGAAAGGGGAGAGAAAGAACAAAGAAAGGGGAAAGAAAGCCCAAAGAAAGGGGAAAGAAAGCCCAAAGAAAGTGGAAACAAAGCCCAAAGAAAGGGGAAAGAAAGCCCAAAGAAACCCCAAAGAAAGGGGAAAGAAAGCCCAAAGACACCCCAATGAAAGGGGAAAGAAAGCCCAAGGAAATGGGAAAGAAAGCCCAAAGAAAGGGGAATGACAGCCCAAAGAAAGGGGAAAGAAAGCCCAAAGAAAGGGGAAAGAAAGCCCAAAGAAAGGGGAAAGAAAGCCCAAAGAAAGGAGAAAAAAAGCCCAAAGAATGGGGAAAGAAAGCCCAAAGAAAGCCCAAAGAAAGCCCAAAGAAAGTGGAAAGAAAGCCCAAAGAAAGCCCAAAGAAAGCCCAAGGAAAGCCTAAAGAAAGGGGAAAGAAAGCCCAAAGAAAGGGGAATGACAGCCCAAAGAAAGGGGAAAGAAAGCCCAAAGAAATGGGAAAGAAAGCCCACAGAAAGGGTAAAGAAAGCCCAAAGAAAGGAGAAAGAAACCCCAAAGAAGGGGGAAAGAAAGCCCAAAGAAAGGGGAAAGAAAGCCCAAAGAAAGCCCAAAGAAAGGGGAAAGAAAGCCCAAAGAAAGCCCAAAGAAAGCCCAAAGAAAGTGGAAAGAAAGGGGAAAGAAAACCCAAAGAAAGCCCAATGAAAGCCCAAGGAAAGCCCAAAGAAAGGGGAAAGAAAGCCCAAAGAAAGCCCAAAGAAAGGGGAAAGAAAGCCCAAAGAAAGCCCAAAGAAGGCCCAAAGAAATGTGAAAGAAAGCCGAAAGAAAGGGGAAAGAAAGCCCAAAGAAAGGGGAATGACAGCCCAAAGAAAGGGGAAAGAAAGCCCAAAGAAAGGGGAAAGAAAGCCCAAAGAAAGGGGAAAGAAAGCCCAAAGAAAGGGGAAAGAAAGCCCAAAGAAAGGGGAAAGAAAGCCTAAGGAAATGGGAAAGAAAGCCCAAAGAAAGGGGAAATAAAGCCCAAAGAAAGGGGAAAGAAAGCCCAAAGAAAGGGGAAGAAAGCCCAAAGAAAGCCCAAAGAAAGGGGAAAGAAAGTGGAAAGAAAGCCCAAAGAAAGGGGAAAGAAAGGGGAATGAAAGCCCAAAGAAAGCCCAAAGAAAGGGGAAAGAAAGCCCAAAGAAACCCCAAAGAAAGGGGAAAGAAAGCCCAAAGACACCCCAATGAAAGGGGAAAGAAAGGGGAAAGAAAGCCCAAAGAAAGCCCAAAGAAAGCCCAAAGAAAGGGGAAAGAAAGCCCAAAGAAAGCCCAAAGAAAAGGGAAAGAAAGCGCGAAGAAAGCCCAAAGAAAGGGGAAAGAACCCCAAAGAAAGGGGAAAGAAAGCCCAAAGAAAGCCCAAAGAAAGGGGAAAGAAAGCCGAAAGAAAGGGGAAAGACAGCAAAAAGAAAGGGGAAAGAAAGCCCAAAGAAAGGGGAAAGAAAGCCCAGAGAAATCCCAAAGAAATCCCAAAGGAAGCCCAAAGAAAGGGGAAAGAAAGCCCAAAGAAAGGGGAATGACAGCCCAAAGAAAGAGGAAAGAAAGCCCAAAGAAAGGGGAAAGAAAGCCCAAAGAAAGGGGAAAGAATGCCCAAAGAAACGGGAAAGGAAGACCAAAGAAAGCCCAAAGAAAGCCCAAAGAAAGTGGAAAGAAAGGGGAAAGAAAACCCAAAGAAAGCCCAAAGAAAGCCCAAGGAAAGCCCAAAGAACGGGGAAAGAAAGCCCAAAGAAAGCCCAAAGAAAGCCCAAAGAAAGTGGAAAGAAAGCCCAAAGAAAGCCCAAAGAAAGGGGAAAGAAAGCCCAAAGAAAGCCCAAAGAAGGCCCAAAGAAATGTGAAAGAAAGCCCAAAGAAAGGGGAAAGAAAGCCCAAAGAAAGGGGAATGACAGCCCAAAGAAAGGGGAAAGAAAGCCCAAAGAAAGGGGAAAGAAAGCCCAAAGAAAGGGGAAAGAAAGCCCAAAGAAATGAGAAAGAAAGCCCAAAGAAAGGGGAAAGAAAGCCCAAAGAAAGCCCAAAGAAAGCCCAAAGAAAGTGGAAAGAAAGCCCAAAGAAAGCCCAAAGAAGGCCCAAGGAAAGCCCAAAGAAAGGGGAAAGAAAGCCCAAAGAAAGGGGAATGAGAGCCCAAAGAAAGGGGAAAGAAAGCCCAAAGAAAGGGGAAAGAAAGCCCACAGAAAGGGTAAAGAAAGCCCAAAGAAAGGAGAAAGAAACCCCAAAGAAGGGGGAAAGAAAGCCCAAAGAAAGGGGAAAGAAAGCCCAAAGAAAGCCCAAAGAAAGTGGAAAGAAAGGGGAAAGAAAGCCCAAAGAAAGCCCAAAGAAAGCCAAAAGAAAGCCCAAAGAAAGGGGAAAGAAAGCCCAAAGAAAGGGGAAAGAAAGCCCAAAGAAACCCCAAAGAAAGGGGAAAGAAAGGGGAAAGATAGCCCAAAGAAAGGGGAAAGAAAGCCCAAAGAAAGCACAAAGAAAGTGGAAACAAAGCCCAAAGAAAGGGGAAAGAAGGAGGAAAGAAAGCCCAAAGAAAGCCCAAGGAAAGCCCAAAGAAAGGGGAAAGAAAGCCCAAAGAAAGCCCAAGGAAAGGGGAAAGAAAGCCCAAAGAAAGGGGATAGAAAGCCCAAAGAAAGGAGAAAGAAAGCCCAAAGAAAGGGGAAAGAAAGCTCAAAGAAAGCACCAAGAACGGGGAAAGAAAGCCCAAAGAAAGGGAAAAGAAAGCCCAAAGAAAGGGGGAAGAAAGCCCAAAGAAAGGGGAAAGAAAGCCCAAAGAAAGGGGAAAGAAAGCCCAAAGAAAGGGGAAAGAAAGCCCAAAGAAAGGGGAAAGAAAGCCCAAAGAAAGCCCAATCAAAGGGGAAAGAAAGCCCAAAGAAAGGGGAAAGAAAGTCCAGAGAAAGCCCAAAGAAAGCCCAAAGAAAGCCCAAAGAAAGCCCAAAGAAAGGGGAAAGAAAGCCCAAAGAAAGGGGAAAGAAAGGGGAAAGAAAGCCCAAAGAAAGCCCAAAGAAAGCCCAAGGAAAGCCCAAAGAAAATGGAAAGAAAGCCCAAAGAAAGGGGAATGACAGCCCAAAGAAAGGGGAAAGAAAGGATAAAGAAAGGGGAAAGAAAGCCCAAAGAAAGGGGAAAGAAAGCCCAAAGAAAGCCCAAAGAAAGGTGAAAGAAACGGGAAAGAAAGCCCAAAGAAAGGGGAAAGAACGCCCAAAGAAAGCCCAAAGAAAGGGGAAAGGAAGCCCAAAGAAAGGGGATAGAAAGCCAAAAGAAAGGGGAAAGAAAGCCCAAAGAAAGCCCAAAGAAAGCCCAAAGAAAGGGGAAAGAAAGCCCAAAGAAAGCCCAAAGAAAGGGGAAAGAAAGCCCAAAGAAAGGGGAAAGAAAGCCCAAAGAAAGGGGAAAGATAGCCCAAAGAAAACCCAAAGAAAGCCCAAAGAAAGCCCACAGAAAGCCCAAAGAAAGGGGAAAGAAAGCCCAAAGAAAGGGGAAAGAAAGCCCAAAGAAAGCCCAAAGAAAGGGGAAAGAAAGTCCAAAGAAAGCCCAAAGAAAGGGGAAAGAAAGCCCAAAGAAAGCCCAAAGAAAGCCCGAAGAAAGCCCACAGTAAGCCCAAAGAAAGCCCAAAGAAAGCCCAAAGAAAGCCCAAAGAAAGGCCAAAGAAAGGGGAAAGAAAGCCCAAAGAAAAGGGAAAGAAAGCCCAAAGAAAGGGGAATGACAGCCCAAAGAAAGGGGAAAGAAAGCCCAAAGAAAGGGGAAAGAAAGCCCAAAGAAATGGGAAAGAAAGCCCAAAGAAAGGGGAAAGAAAGCCCAAAGAAAGGGGAAAGAAAGCCCAAAGAAAGCCCAAGGGAAGCCCAAAGAAAGGGGAAAGAAAGCCCAAAGAAAGGGGAATGACAGCCCAAAGAAAGGGAAAAGAAAGCCCAAAGAAAGGGGAAAGAAAGCCCAAAGAAAGGGGAAAGAAATCCCAAAGAAAGGGGAAAGAAAGCCCAAAGAAAGGGGAAAGAAAGCCCAAAGAAAGCCCAATCAAAGGGGAAAGAAAGCCCAAAGAAAGGGGAAAGAAAGCCCAGAGAAAGCCCAAAGAAAGCCCAAAGAAAGCCCAAAGAAAGCCCAAAGAAAGGGAAAGAAAGCCCAAAGAAAGGGGAAAGAAAGGGGAAAGAAAGCCCAAAGAAAGCCCAAAGAAAGACCAAAGAAAGCCCAAAGAAAGCCCAAAAAAAGCCCAAGGAAAGCCCAAAGAAAGGGGAAAGAAAGCCCAAAGAAAGGGGAATGACAGCCCAAAGAAAGGGGAAAGAAAGCCCAAAGAAAGGGGAAAGAAAGCCCAAAGAAAGGGGAAAGAAAGCCCAAAGAAAGCCCAAAGAAAGGTGAAAGAAAGGGGAAAGAAAGCCCAAAGAAATGGGTAAGAAAGCGCAAAAAAAGCCCAAAGAAAGGGGAAAGGAAGCCCAAAGAAAGGGAATAGAAAGCCCAAAGAAAGGGGAAAGAAAGCCCAAAGAAAGCCCAAAGAAAGGGGAAAGAAAGCCCCAAGAAAGCCCAAAGAAAGCCCAAAGAAAGTGGAAAGAAAGGGGAAAGAAAAACCAAAGAAAGCCCAAAGAAAGCCCAAGGAAAGCCCAAAGAAAGGGGAAAGAAAGCCCAAGGAAAGGGGAAAGAAAGCCCAAAGAAAGCCCAAGGAAAGGGGAAGAAAGCCCAAAGAAATCCCAAAGAAGTCCCAAAGAAATGTGAAAGAAAGCCCAAAGAAAGGGGAAAGAAAGCCCAAAGAAAGGGGAATGACAGCCCAAAGAAAGGGGAAAGAAAGCCCAAAGAAAGGGGAAAGAAAGCCCAAAGAAAGGAGAAAGAAAGCCCAAAGAAAGGGGAAAGAAAGCCCAAAGAAAGTGGAAAGAAAGCCCAAAGAAAGCCCAAAGAAAGCCCAAGGAAAGCCCAAAGAAAGGGGAAAGAAAGCCCAAAGAAAGGGGAATGGCAGCCCAAAGAAAGGGGAAAGAAAACCCAAAGAAAGGGGAAGGAAAGACCAAAGAAAGGGGAAAGAAAGCCCAAAGAAAGCCCAAAGAAAGTGGAAAGAAAGGGGAAAGAAAGGCCAAAGAAAGCCCAAAGAAAGGCAAAAGAAAGCCCAAAGAAAGGGGAAAGAAAGCCCAAAGAAAGGGGAAAGAAAGCCCAAAGAAACCCCAAAGAAACGGGAAAGAAAGGGGAGAGAAAGAACAAAGAAAGGGGAAAGAAAGCCCAAAGAAAGGGGAAAGAAAGCCCAAAGAAAGTGGAAACAAAGCCCAAAGAAAGGGGAAAGAAAGCCCAAAGAAACCCCAAAGAAAGGGGAGAGAAAGCCCAAAGACACCCCAATGAAAGGGGAAAGAAAGCCCAAAGAAAGGGGAAAGAAAGCCCAAGGAAATGGGAAAGAAAGCCCAAAGAAAGGGGAAATAAAGCCCAAAGAAAGGGGAAAGAAAGCCTAAAGAAAGGGGAAGAAAGCCCAAAGAAAGCCCAAAGAAAGGGGAAAGAAAGGGTAAAGAAAGCCCAAAGAAAGCACAAAGAAAGCCCAAAGAAAGGGGAAAGAAAGCCCAAAGAAAGGGAAAGAAAGCCCAAAGAAAGGGGAAAGAAAGCCCAAAGAAATGGGAAAGAAAGGGGAAAGAAAGCCCAAAGAAAGGGGAAACAAAGCCCAAAGAAAGGGGAAAGAAAGGGGAAAGAAAGCCCAAAGAAAGGGGAAGGAAAGGGGAATGAAAGCCCAAAGAAAGCCCGAAGAAAGGGGAAAGAAAGCCCAAAGAAACCCCAAAGAAAGGGGAAAGAAAGCCCAAAGACACCCCAAAGAAAGGGGAAAGAAAGGGGAAAGAAAGCCCAAAGAAAGCCCAAAGAAAGCCCAAAGAAAGGGGAAAGAAAGCCCAAAGAAAGCCCAAAGAAAAGGGAAAGAAAGCGCGAAGAAAGCCCAAAGAAAGGGGAAAGAAAGCCCAAAGAAAGGGGAAAGACAGCCCAAAGAAAGCCCAAAGAAAGGGGAAAGAACGCCCAAAGAAAGGGGAAAGAAACCCCAAAGAAGGGGGAAAGAAAGCCCAAAGAAAGCCCAAAGAAAGCCAAAAGAAAGCCCAAAGAAAGGGGAAAGAAAGCCCAAAGAAAGGGGATAGAAAGCCCAAAGAAACCCCAAAGAAAGGGGGAAAGAAAGCCCAAAGAAAGGGGAAGGAAAGCCCAAAGAAAGCCCAAAGAAAGTGGAAACAAAGCCCAAAGAAAGGGGAAAGAAAGAGGAAAGAAAGCCCAAAGAAAGCCCAAGGAAAGCCCAAAGAAAGGGGAAAGAAAGCCCAAAGAAAGCCCAAGGAAAGGGGAAAGAAAGCCCAAAGAAAGGGGATAGAAAGCCCAAAGAAAGGAGAAAGAAAGCCCAAAGAAAGGGGAAAGAAAGCTCAAAGAAAGCACCAAGAAAGGGGAAAGAAAGCCAGAAGAAAGGGAAAAGAAAGCCCAAAGAAAGGGGAAAGAAAGCCCAAAGAAAGGGGAAAGAAATCCCAAAGAAAGGGGAAAGAAAGCCCAAAGAAAGGGGAAAGAAAGCCCAAAGAAAGCCCAATCAAAGGGGAAAGAAAGCCCAAAGAAAGGGGAAAGAAAGCCCAGAGAAAGCCCAAAGAAAGCCCAAAGAAAGCCCAAAGAAAGCCCAAAGAAAGGGGAAAGAAAGCCCAAAGAAAGGGGAAAGAAAGGGGAAAGAAAGCCCAAAGAAAGCCCAAAGAAAGCCCAAGGAAAGCCCAAAGAAAGGGGAAAGAAAGCCCAAAGAAAGGGGAATGACAGCCCAAAGAAAGGGGAAAGAAAGGATGAAGAAAGGGGAAAAAAAGCCCAAAGAAAGGGGAAAGGAAGCCCAAAGAAAGGGGATAGAAAGCCCAAATAAAGGGGAAAGAAAGCCCAAAGAAAGCCCAAAGAAAGGGGAAAGAAAGCCCAAAGAAAGCCCAAAGAAAGGGGAAAGAAAGCCCAAAGAAAGGGGAAAGAAAGCCCAAAGAAAGGGGAAAGATAGCCCAAAGAAAACCCAAAGAAAGCCCAAAGAAAGCCCACAGAAAGCCCAAAGAAAGGGGAAAGAAAGCCCAAAGAAAGGGGAAAGAAAGCCCAAAGAAAGGGGAAAGAAAGCCCAAAGAAAGCCCAAAGAAAGTGGAAAGAAAGGGGAAAGAAAGCCCAAAGAAATCCCAAAGAAAGCCAAAAGAAAGCCCAAAGAAAGGAGAAAGAAAGCCCAAAGAAAGGGGAAAGAAAGCCGAAAGAAAGCCCAAAGAAAGGGGAAAGAAAGCCCAAAGAAAGGGGAAAGAAAGCCCAAAGAAAGCCCAAAGAAAGTGGAAAGAAAGGGGAAAGAAAGCCCAAAGAAAGCCCAAAGAAAGCCCAAGGAAAGTCCAAAGAAAGGGGAAAGAAAGCCCAAAGAAAGGGGAAAGAAAGCCCAAAGAAAGCCCAAAGAAAGCCCACAGAAAGCCCAAAGAAAGCCCAAAGAAGGCCCAAAGAAAGGTGAAAGAAAGCCCAAAGAAAGGGAAAGAAAGCCCAATGAAAGGGGAATGACAGCCCAAAGAAAGGGGAAAGAAAGCCCAAAGAAAGGGGAAAGAAAGCCCAAAGAACGGGGAAAGAAAGCCCAAAGAAAGGAGAAAGAAAGCCCAAAGAAAGGGGAAAGAAAGCCCAAAGAAAGCCCAAAGAAAGTGGAAAGAAAGCCCAAAGAAAGCCCAAAGAAAGCCCAAAGAAAGCCCAAGGAAAGCCCAAAGAAAGGGGAAAGAAAGCCCAAAGAAAGGGGAATGACAGCCCAAAGAAAGGGGAAAGAAAGCCCAAAGAAAGGGGAAAGAAAGACCAAAGAAAGGGGAAAGAAAGCCCAAAGAAAGGGGAAAGAAAGCCCAAAGAAAGCCCACAGAAAGGGGAAAGAAAGCCCAAAGAAAGCCCAAAGAAAGCCCAAGGAAAGCCCAAAGAAAGGGGAAAGAAAGCCCAAAGAAAGGGGAAAGAAAGCCCAAAGAAAGCCCAAAGAAAGCCCACAGAAAAGGGTAAAGAAATCCCAAAGAAAGGAGAAAGAAACCCCAAAGAAGTGGGAAAGAAAGCCCAAAGAAAGGGGAAAGAAAGCCCAAAGAAAGGGGAAAGAAAGCCCAAAGAAACCCCAAAGAAAGGGGAAAGAAAGGGGAAAGAAAGCCCAAAGAAAGGGGAAAGAAAGCCCAAAGAAAGCCCAAAGAAAGGGGAAAGAAAGCCCAAATAAAGTGGAAACAAAGCCCAAAGAAAGGGGAAAGAAAGGGGAAAGAAAGCCCAAAGAAAGGGGAAAGAAAGGGGAAAGAAAGGGGAAAGAAAGCCCAAAGAAAGCCCAAAGAAGGCCCAAAGAAAGGGGAAAGAAAGCCCAAAGAAAGCCCAAAGAAAGAGGAAAGAAAGCGCAAAGAAATACCAAAGAAAGGGGAAAGAAAGCCCAAAGAATGGGGAAAGAAAGCCCAAAGAAAGCCCAAAGAAAGGGGAAAGAAAGCCCAAAGAAAGCCCAAAGAAAGCCCAAAGAAAGCCCAAAGAAAGGGGAAAGAAAGCCCAAAGAAAGCCCGAAGAAAGGGGAAAGAAAGCCCAAAGAAACCCCAAAGAAAGGGGAAAGAAAGCCCAAAGACACCCCAAAGAAAGGGGAAAGAAAGGGGAAAGAAAGGGGAAAGAAAGCCCAAAGAAAGCCCAAAGAAAGGGGAAAGAAAGCCCAAAGAAAGCCCAAAGAAAAGGGAAAGAAAGCGCGAAGAAAGCCCAAAGAAAGGGGAAAGAAAGCCCAAAGAAAGGGGAAAGACAGCCCAAAGAAAGCCCAAAGAAAGGGGAAAGAACGCCCAAAGAAAGGGGAAAGAAACCCCAAAGAAGGGGGAAAGAAAGCCCAAAGAAAGCCCAAAGAAAGCCAAAAGAAAGCCCAAAGAAAGGGGAAAGAAAGCCCAAAGAAAGGGGATAGAAAGCCCAAAGAAACCCCAAAGAAAGGGGAAAGAAAGCCCAAAGAAAGGGGAAGGAAAGCCCAAAGAAAGCCCAAAGAAAGTGGAAACAAAGCCCAAAGAAAGGGGAAAGAAAGAGGAAAGAAAGCCCAAAGAAAGCCCAAGGAAAGCCCAAAGAAAGGGGAAAGAAAGCCCAAAGAAAGCCCAAGGAAAGGGGAAAGAAAGCCCAAAGAAAGGGGATAGAAAGCCCAAAGAAAGGAGAAAGAAAGCCCAAAGAAAGGGGAAAGAAAGCTCAAAGAAAGCACCAAGAAAGGGGAAAGAAAGCCAGAAGAAAGGGAAAAGAAAGCCCAAAGAAAGGGGAAAGAAAGCCCAAAGAAAGGGGAAAGAAATCCCAAAGAAAGGGGAAAGAAAGCCCAAAGAAAGGGGAAAGAAAGCCCAAAGAAAGCCCAATCAAAGGGGAAAGAAAGCCCAAAGAAAGGGGAAAGAAAGCCCAGAGAAAGCCCAAAGAAAGCCCAAAGAAAGCCCAAAGAAAGCCCAAAGAAAGGGGAAAGAAAGCCCAAAGAAAGGGGAAAGAAAGGGGAAAGAAAGCCCAAAGAAAGCCCAAAGAAAGCCCAAGGAAAGCCCAAAGAAAGGGGAAAGAAAGCCCAAAGAAAGGGGAATGACAGCCCAAAGAAAGGGGAAAGAAAGGATGAAGAAAGGGGAAAGAAAGCCCAAAGAAAGGGGAAAGAAAGCCCAAAGAAAGGTGAAAGAAACGGGAAAGAAAGACCAAAGAAAGGGGTCAGAAAGCGAAAAAAAGCCCAAAGAAAGGGGAAAGGAAGCCCAAAGAAAGGGGATAGAAAGCCCAAATAAAGGGGAAAGAAAGCCCAAAGAAAGCCCAAAGAAAGGGGAAAGAAAGCCCAAAGAAAGCCCAAAGAAAGGGGAAAGAAAGCCCAAAGAAAGGGGAAAGAAAGCCCAAAGAAAGGGGAAAGATAGCCCAAAGAAAACCCAAAGAAAGCCCAAAGAAAGCCCACAGAAAGCCCAAAGAAAGGGGAAAGAAAGCCCAAAGAAAGGGGAAAGAAAGCCCAAAGAAAGGGGAAAGAAAGCCCAAAGAAAGCCCAAAGAAAGTGGAAAGAAAGGGGAAAGAAAGCCCAAAGAAATCCCAAAGAAAGCCAAAAGAAAGCCCAAAGAAAGGAGAAAGAAAGCCCAAAGAAAGGGGAAAGAAAGCCGAAAGAAAGCCCAAAGAAAGGGGAAAGAAAGCCCAAAGAAAGGGGAAAGAAAGCCCAAAGAAAGCCCAAAGAAAGTGGAAAGAAAGGGGAAAGAAAGCCCAAAGAAAGCCCAAAGAAAGCCCAAGGAAAGTCCAAAGAAAGGGGAAAGAAAGCCCAAAGAAAGGGGAAAGAAAGCCCAAAGAAAGCCCAAAGAAAGCCCACAGAAAGCCCAAAGAAAGCCCAAAGAAGGCCCAAAGAAAGGTGAAAGAAAGCCCAAAGAAAGGGGAAAGAAAGCCCAATGAAAGGGGAATGACAGCCCAAAGAAAGGGGAAAGAAAGCCCAAAGAAAGGGGAAAGAAAGCCCAAAGAACGGGGAAAGAAAGCCCAAAGAAAGGAGAAAGAAAGCCCAAAGAAAGGGGAAAGAAAGCCCAAAGAAAGCCCAAAGAAAGTGGAAAGAAAGCCCAAAGAAAGCCCAAAGAAAGCCCAAAGAAAGCCCAAGGAAAGCCCAAAGAAAGGGGAAAGAAAGCCCAAAGAAAGGGGAATGACAGCCCAAAGAAAGGGGAAAGAAAGCCCAAAGAAAGGGGAAAGAAAGACCAAAGAAAGGGGAAAGAAAGCCCAAAGAAAGGGGAAAGAAAGCCCAAAGAAAGCCCACAGAAAGGGGAAAGAAAGCCCAAAGAAAGCCCAAAGAAAGCCCAAGGAAAGCCCAAAGAAAGGGGAAAGAAAGCCCAAAGAAAGGGGAAAGAAAGCCCAAAGAAAGCCCAAAGAAAGCCCACAGAAAAGGGTAAAGAAATCCCAAAGAAAGGAGAAAGAAACCCCAAAGAAGTGGGAAAGAAAGCCCAAAGAAAGGGGAAAGAAAGCCCAAAGAAAGGGGAAAGAAAGCCAAAGAAACCCCAAAGAAAGGGGAAAGAAAGCCCAAAGAAAGGGGAAAGAAAGCCCAAAGAAAGCCCAAAGAAAGCCCAAAGAAAGGGGAAAGAAAGCCCAAATAAAGTGGAAACAAAGCCCAAAGAAAGGGGAAAGAAAGGGGAAAGAAAGCCCAAAGAAAGGGGAAAGAAAGGGGAAAGAAAGGGGGAAAGAAAGCCCAAAGAAAGCCCAAAGAAGGCCAAAGAAAGGGGAAAGAAAGCCCAAAGAAAGCCCAAAGAAAGGGAAAGAAAGCGCAAAGAAATACCAAAGAAAGGGGAAAGAAAGCCCAAAGAATGGGGAAAGAAAGCCCAAAGAAAGCCCAAAGAAAGGGGAAAGAAAGAGCCCAAAGAAAGCCCAAAGAAAGCCCAAAGAAAGCCCAAAGAAAGGGGAAAGAAAGCCCAAAGAAAGCCCAAAGAAAGCCCAAAGAAAGCCCAAAGAAAGCCCAAAGAAAGGGGAAAGAAAGCCCAAAGAAAGGGGAAAGAAAGCCCAAAGAAAGCCCAAAGAAAGGGGAAAGAAAGACCAAAGAAAGTGGAAAGAAAGGGGAAAGAAAGCCCAAAGAAAGCCCAAAGAAAGCCCAAGGAAAGCCCAAAGAAAGGGGAAAGAAAGCCCAAAGAAAGGGGAAAGAAAGCCCAAAGAAAGCCCAAGGAAAGCCCAAAGAAAGGGGAAAGAAAGCCCAAAGAAAGGTGAAAGAAAGCACAAAGAAAGTCCACAGAAAGGGGAAAGAAAGCCCAAAGAAAGGGGAAAGAAAGCCCAAAGAAAGGGGAAAGAAAGCCCAAAGAAAGCCAAAAGAAAGCCCAAAGAAAGCCCAAAGAAAGGGGAAAGAAAGGGGAAAGAAAGCCCAAAGAAAGGGGTAAGAAAGCCCAAAGAAAGCCCAAAGAAAGGGGAAAGAAAGCCCAAAGAAAGGGGAATGAAAGCCCAAAGAAAGCCCAAAGAAAGGGGAAAGAAAGCCCAAAGAAACCCCAAAGAAACGGGAAAGAAAGCCCAAAGACACCTCAATGAAAGGGGAAAGAAAGCCCAAAGAAAGGGGAAAGAAAGCCCAAGGAAAGGGGAAAGAAAGCCCAAAGAAAGGGGAAATAAAGTCCAAAGAAAGGGGATAGAAAGCCCAAAGAAAGGGGGAAGAAAGCCCAAAGAAAGGGGAAAGAAAGGGGAAAGAAAGCCCAAAGAAAGCCCAAAGAAAGCCAAAAGAAAGCCCAAAGAAAGTGGAAAGAAAGCCCAAAGAAAGCCCAAAGAAAGTGGAAAGAAAGGGGAAAGAAAGCCCAAAGAAACCCCAAAGAAAGGGGAAAGAAAGGGGAAAGAAAGCCCAAAGAAAGGGTAAAGAAAGCCCAAAGAAAGCCCAAAGAAAGGGGAAAGAAAGCCCAAATAAAGTGGAAACAAAGCCCAAAGAAAGGGGAAAGAAAGGGGAAAGAAAGCCCAAAGAAAGGGGAAAGAAAGGGGAAAGAAAGGGGAAAGAAAGCCCAAAGAAAGCCCAAAGAAGGCCCAAAGAAAGGGGAAAGAAAGCCCAAAGAAAGCCCAAAGAAAGGGGAAAGAAAGCACAAAGAAATACCAAAGAAAGGGGAAAGAAAGCCCAAAGAAAGGGGAAAGAAAGCTCAAAGAAAGCCCAAGGAAAGGGGAAAGAAAGCCCTAAGAAAGCCCAAAGAAAGGGGAAAGAAAGCCCAAAGAAAGCCCAAAGAAAGGGGAAAGAAAGCCCAAAGAAAGCCCAAAGAAAGGTGAATGAAAGCCCAAAGAAAGCCCAAAGAAAGCCCAAAGAAAGCCCAAAGAAAGGGGAAAGAAAGCCCAAAGAAAGCCCAAAGAAAGCCCAAAGAAAGGGGAAAGAAAGCCCAAAGAAAGGGGAAAGAAAGCCCAAAGAAAGCCCAAAGAAAGGGGAAAGAAAGCCCAAAGAAAGCCCAAAGAAAGTGGAAAGAAAGGGGAAAAAAAGCCCAAAGAAAGGGGAAAGAAAGCCCAAAGAAAGTGGAAAGAAAGGGGAAAGAAAGCCCAAAGAAATGAGAAAGAAAGCCCAAGGAAAGCCCAAAGAAAGGGGAAAGAAAGCCCAAAGAAAGGGGAAAGAAAGCCCAAAGAAAGGGGAAAGAAAGCCCAAAGAAAGGGGAAAGAAAGCCCAAAGAAAGGGGAAAGAAAGCCCAAAGAAAGGGGAAAGAAAGCCCAAAGAAAGGGGAAAGAAAGCCCAAAGAAAGCCAAAGAAAGCCTAAAGAAAGTGGAAAGAAAGGGGAAAGAAAGCCCAAAGAAAGCCCAAGGAAAGCCCAAAGAAAGGGGAAAGAAAGCCCAAAGAAAGGGGAAAGAAAGCCCAAAGAAAGGGGAAAGAAAGCCCAAAGAAAGCCCAAGGAAAGCCCAAAGAAAGGGGAAAGAAAGCCCAAAGAAAGGGGAAAGAAAGCCCAAAGAAAGGCCAAAGAAAGCCCAAAGAAAGCCAAAAGAAAGCCCAAAGAAAGCCCAAAGAAAGGGGAAAGAAAGGGGAAAGAAAGCCCAAAGAAAGGGGAAAGAAAGCCCAAAGAAAGCCCAAAGAAAGGGGAAAGAAAGCCCAAAGAAACCCCAAAGAAACGGGAAAGAAAGCCCAAAGACACCTCAATGAAAGGGGAAAGAAAGACCAAAGAAAGGGGAAAGAAAGCCCAAGGAAAGGGGAAAGAAAGCCCAAAGAAAGGGGAAATTAAGTCCAAAGAAAGGGGATAGAAAGCCCAAAGAAAGGGGGAAGAAAGCCCAAAGAAAGGGGAAAGAAAGGGGAAAGAAAGCCCAAAGAAAGCCCAAACAAAGCCAAAAGAAAGCCCAAAGAAAGGGGAAAGAAAGCCCAAAGAATGGGGAAAGAAAGCCCAAAGAAACCCCAAAGAAAGGGGAATGAAAGGGGAAAGAAAGCCCAAAGAAAGGGGAAAGAAAGCCGAAAGAAAGCCCAAAGCAAGGGGAAAGAAAGCCCAAAGAAAGTGGAAACAAAGCCCAAAGAAAGGGGAAAGAAAGGGGAAAGAAAGCCCAAAGAAAGGGGAAAGAAAGGGGAAAGAAAGCCCAAAGAAAGCCCAAAGAAAGGGGAAAGAAAGCGCAAAGAAATACCAAAGAAAGGGGAAAGAAAGCCCAAAGAAAGGGGATAGAAAGCCCAAAGAAAGGAGAAAGAAAGCCCAAAGAAAGGGGAATGAAAGCTCAAAGAAAGCCCAAAGAAAGGGGAAAGAAAGCCCAAAGAAAGGGAAAAGAAAGCCCAAAGAAAAGGGAAAGAAAGCCCAAAGCAAGGGGAAAGAAAGCCCAAAGAAAGGGGAAAGAAAGCCCAAAGAAAGGGGAAAGAAAGCCCAAAGAAAGGGGAAAGAAAGCCCAAAGAAAGCCCAAACAAAGGGGAAAGAAAGCCCAAAGAAAGGGGAAAGAAAGCCCAGAGAAAGCCCAAAGAAAGCCCAAAGAAAGCCCAAAGAAAGCCCAAAAAAAGCCCAAGGAAAGCCCAAAGAAAGGGGAAAGAAAGCCCAAAGAAAGGGGAATGACAGCCCAAAGAAAGGGGAAAGAAAGCCCAAAGAAAGGGGAAAGAAAGCCCAAAGAAAGGGGAAAGAAAGCCCAAAGAAAGCCCAAAGAAAGGTGAAAGAAAGGGGAAAGAAAGCCCAAAGAAAGGGGTAAGAAAGCGCAAAAAAAGCCCAAAGAAAGGGGAAAGGAAGCCCAAAGAAAGGGGATAGAAAGCCCAAAGAAAGGGGAAAGAAAGCCCAAAGAAAGGGGAAAGAAAGCCCAAAGAAAGCCCAAAGAAAGCCCAAAGAAAGTGGAAAGAAAGGGGAAAGAAAACCCAAAGAAAGCCCAATGAAAGCCCAAGGAAAGCCCAAAGAAAGGGGAAAGAAAGCCCAAAGAAAGGGGAAAGAAAGCCCAAAGAAAGCCCAAAGAAAGGGGAAAGAAAGCCCGAAGAAAGCCCAAAGAAGGCCCAAAGAAATGTGAAAGAAAGCCGAAAGAAAGGGGAAAGAAAGCCCAAAGTAAGGGGAATGACAGCCCAAAGAAAGCCCAAAGAAAGCCCAAAGAAAGGGGAAAGAAAGCCCAAAGAAAGGGGAAGGAAAGCCCAAAGAAAGGGGAAAGAAAGCCCAAAGAAGGGAGAAAGAAAGCCCAAAGAAAGGGGAAAGAAAGCCCAAAGAAAGCCCAAAGAAAGCCAAAAGAAAGCCCAAAGAAAGGGGAAAGAAAGCCCAAAGAAAGGGGAAAGAAAGCCCAAAGAAACCCCAAAGAAACGGGAAAGAAAGGGGAGAGAAAGAACAAAGAAAGGGGAAAGAAAGCCCAAAGAAAGGGGAAAGAAAGCCCAAAGAAAGTGGAAACAAAGCCCAAAGAAAGGGGAAAGAAAGCCCAAAGAAACCCCAAAGAAAGGGGAAAGAAAGCCCAAAGACACCCCAATGAAAGGGGAAAGAAAGCCCAAGGAAATGGGAAAGAAAGCCCAAAGAAAGGGGAAATAAAGCCCAAAGAAAGGGGAAAGAAAGCCCAAAGAAAGGGGAAGAAAGCCCAAAGAAAGCCCAAAGAAAGGGGAAAGAAAGGGGAAAGAAAGCCCAAAGAAAGGGGAAAGAAAGCGGAATGAAAGCCCAAAGAAAGCCCAAAGAAAAGGGAAAGAAAGCCCAAAGAAACCCCAAAGAAAGGGGAAAGAAAGCCCAAAGACACCCCAATGAAAGGGGAAAGAAAGGGGAAAGAAAGCCCAAAGAAAGCCTAAAAGACAGCCCAAAGAAAGGGGAAAGAAAGCCCAAAGAAAGCCCAAAGAAAAGGGAAAGAAAGCGCGAAGAAAGCCCAAAGAAAGGGGAAAGAAAGCCCAAAGAAAGGGGAAAGACAGCCCAAAGAAAGCCCAAAGAAGGGGGAAAGAAAGCCCAAAGAAAGGGGAAAGACAGCAAAAAGAAAGGGGAAAGAAAGCCCAAAGAAAGGGGAAAGAAATCCCAGAGAAATCCCAAAGAAATCCCAAAGAAAGCCCAAAGAAAGGGGAATGACAGCCCAAAGAAAGAGGAAAGAAAGCCCAAAGAAAGGGGAAAGAAAGCCCAAAGAAAGGGGAAAGAATGCCCAAAGAAACGGGAAAGGAAGACCAAAGAAAGCCCAAAGAAAGCCCAAAGAAAGCCCAAAGAAAGGGGAAAGAAAACCCAAAGAAAGCCCAAAGAAAGCCCAAGGAAAGCCCAAAGAACGGGGAAAGAAAGCCCAAAGAAAGCCCAAAGAAAGCCCAAAGAAAGTGGAAAGAAAGCCCAAAGAAAGCCCAAAGAAAGGGGAAAGAAAGCCCAAAGAAAGCCCAAAGAAGGCCCAAAGAAATGTGAAAGAAAGCCCAAAGAAAGGGGAAAGAAAGCCCAAAGAAAGGGGAATGACAGCCCAAAGAAAGGGGAAAGAAAGCCCAAAGAAAGGGGAAAGAAAGCCCAAAGAAAGGGGAAAGAAAGCCCAAAGAAAGGAGAAAAAAAGCCCAAAGAATGGGGAAAGAAAGCCCAAAGAAAGCCCAAAGAAAGCCCAAAGAAAGTGGAAAGAAAGCCCAAAGAAAGCCCAAAGAAAGCCCAAGGAAAGCCTAAAGAAAGGGGAAAGAAAGCCCAAAGAAAGGGGAATGACAGCCCAAAGAAAGGGGAAAGAAAGCCCAAAGAAATGGGAAAGAAAGCCCACAGAAAGGGTAAAGAAAGCCCAAAGAAAGGAGAAAGAAACCCCAAAGAAGGGGGAAAGAAAGCCCAAAGAAAGGGGAAAGAAAGCCCAAAGAAAGCCCAAAGAAAGGGGAAAGAAAGCCCAAAGAAAGCCCAAAGAAAGCCCAAAGAAAGTGGAAAGAAAGGGGAAAGAAAACCCAAAGAAAGCCCAATGAAAGCCCAAGGAAAGCCCAAAGAAAGGGGAAAGAAAGCCCAAAGAAAGCCCAAAGAAAGGGGAAAGAAAGCCCAAAGAAAGCCCAAAGAAGGCCCAAAGAAATGTGAAAGAAAGCCGAAAGAAAGGGGAAAGAAAGCCCAAAGAAAGGGGAATGACAGCCCAAAGAAAGGGGAAAGAAAGCCCAAAGAAAGGGGAAAGAAAGCCCAAAGAAAGGGGAAAGAAAGCCCAAAGAAAGGGGAAAGAAAGCCCAAAGAAAGGGGAAAGAAAGCCTAAGGAAATGGGAAAGAAAGCCCAAAGAAAGGGGAAATAAAGCCCAAAGAAAGGGGAAAGAAAGCCCAAAGAAAGGGGAAGAAAGCCCAAAGAAAGCCCAAAGAAAGGGGAAAGAAAGTGGAAAGAAAGCCCAAAGAAAGGGGAAAGAAAGGGGAATGAAAGCCCAAAGAAAGCCCAAAGAAAGGGGAAAGAAAGCCCAAAGAAACCCCAAAGAAAGGGGAAAGAAAGCCCAAAGACACCCCAATGAAAGGGGAAAGAAAGGGGAAAGAAAGCCCAAAGAAAGCCCAAAGAAAGCCCAAAGAAAGGGGAAAGAAAGCCCAAAGAAAGCCCAAAGAAAAGGGAAAGAAAGCGCGAAGAAAGCCCAAAGAAAGGGGAAAGAAACCCCAAAGAAAGGGGAAAGAAAGCCCAAAGAAAGCCCAAAGAAAGGGGAAAGAAAGCCGAAAGAAAGGGGAAAGACAGCAAAAAGAAAGGGGAAAGAAAGCCCAAAGAAAGGGGAAAGAAAGCCCAGAGAAATCCCAAAGAAATCCCAAAGGAAGCCCAAAGAAAGGGGAAAGAAAGCCCAAAGAAAGGGGAATGACAGCCCAAAGAAAGAGGAAAGAAAGCCCAAAGAAAGGGGAAAGAAAGCCCAAAGAAAGGGGAAAGAATGCCCAAAGAAACGGGAAAGGAAGACCAAAGAAAGCCCAAAGAAAGCCCAAAGAAAGTGGAAAGAAAGGGGAAAGAAAACCCAAAGAAAGCCCAAAGAAAGCCCAAGGAAAGCCCAAAGAACGGGGAAAGAAAGCCCAAAGAAAGCCCAAAGAAAGTGGAAAGAAAGCCCAAAGAAAGCCCAAAGAAAGGGGAAAGAAAGCCCAAAGAAAGCCCAAAGAAGGCCCAAAGAAATGTGAAAGAAAGCCCAAAGAAAGGGGAAAGAAAGCCCAAAGAAAGGGGAATGACAGCCCAAAGAAAGGGGAAAGAAAGCCCAAAGAAAGGGGAAAGAAAGCCCAAAGAAAGGGGAAAGAAAGCCCAAAGAAAGGGGAAAGACAGCCCAAAGAAAAGGGAAAGAAAGCCCAAAGAAAGGGGAAAGAAAGCCCAAAGAAAGCCCAAAGAAAGCCCAAAGAAAGTGGAAAGAAAGCCCAAAGAAAGCCCAAAGAAGGCCCAAGGAAAGCCCAAAGAAAGGGGAAAGAAAGCCCAAAGAAAGGGGAATGAGAGCCCAAAGAAAGGGGAAAGAAAGCCCAAAGAAAGGGGAAAGAAAGCCCACAGAAAGGGTAAAGAAAGCCCAAAGAAAGGAGAAAGAAACCCCAAAGAAGGGGGAAAGAAAGCCCAAAGAAAGGGGAAAGAAAGCCCAAAGAAAGCCCAAAGAAAGTGGAAAGAAAGGGGAAAGAAAGCCCAAAGAAAGCCAAAAGAAAGCCCAAAGAAAGGGGAAAGAAAGCCCAAAGAAAGGGGAAAGAAAGCCCAAAGAAACCCCAAAGAAAGGGGAAAGAAAGGGGAAAGATAGCCCAAAGAAAGGGGAAAGAAAGCCCAAAGAAAGCACAAAGAAAGTGGAAACAAAGCCCAAAGAAAGGGGAAAGAAGGAGGAAAGAAAGCCCAAAGAAAGCCCAAGGAAAGCCCAAAGAAAGGGGAAAGAAAGCCCAAAGAAAGCCCAAGGAAAGGGGAAAGAAAGCCCAAAGAAAGGGGATAGAAAGCCCAAAGAAAGGAGAAAGAAAGCCCAAAGAAAGGGGAAAGAAAGCTCAAAGAAAGCACCAAGAACGGGGAAAGAAAGCCCAAAGAAAGGGAAAAGAAAGCCCAAAGAAAGGGGGAAGAAAGCCCAAAGAAAGGGGAAAGAAAGCCCAAAGAAAGGGGAAAGAAAGCCCAAAGAAAGGGGAAAGAAAGCCCAAAGAAAGGGGAAAGAAAGCCCAAAGAAAGCCCAATCAAAGGGGAAAGAAAGCCCAAAGAAAGGGGAAAGAAAGTCCAGAGAAAGCCCAAAGAAAGCCCAAAGAAAGCCCAAAGAAAGCCCAAAGAAAGGGGAAAGAAAGCCCAAAGAAAGGGGAAAGAAAGGGGAAAGAAAGCCCAAAGAAAGCCCAAAGAAAGCCCAAGGAAAGCCCAAAGAAAATGGAAAGAAAGCCCAAAGAAAGGGGAATGACAGCCCAAAGAAAGGGGAAAGAAAGGATAAAGAAAGGGGAAAGAAAGCCCAAAGAAAGGGGAAAGAAAGCCCAAAGAAAGCCCAAAGAAAGGTGAAAGAAACGGGAAAGAAAGCCCAAAGAAAGGGGAAAGAACGCCCAAAGAAAGCCCAAAGAAAGGGGAAAGGAAGCCCAAAGAAAGGGGATAGAAAGCCAAAAGAAAGGGGAAAGAAAGCCCAAAGAAAGCCCAAAGAAAGCCCAAAGAAAGGGGAAAGAAAGCCCAAAGAAAGCCCAAAGAAAGGGGAAAGAAAGCCCAAAGAAAGGGGAAAGATAGCCCAAAGAAAACCCAAAGAAAGCCCAAAGAAAGCCCACAGAAAGCCCAAAGAAAGGGGAAAGAAAGCCCAAAGAAAGGGGAAAGAAAGCCCAAAGAAAGCCCAAAGAAAGGGGAAAGAAAGTCCAAAGAAAGCCCAAAGAAAGGGGAAAGAAAGCCCAAAGAAAGCCCAAAGAAAGCCCGAAGAAAGCCCACAGTAAGCCCAAAGAAAGCCCAAAGAAAGCCCAAAGAAAGCCCAAAGAAAGGCCAAAGAAAGGGGAAAGAAAGCCCAAAGAAAAGGGAAAGAAAGCCCAAAGAAAGGGGAATGACAGCCCAAAGAAAGGGGAAAGAAAGCCCAAAGAAAGGGGAAAGAAAGCCCAAAGAAATGGGAAAGAAAGCCCAAAGAAAGGGGAAAGAAAGCCCAAAGAAAGGGGAAAGAAAGCCCAAAGAAAGCCCAAGGGAAGCCCAAAGAAAGGGGAAAGAAAGCCCAAAGAAAGGGGAATGACAGCCCAAAGAAAGGGGAAAGAAAGCCCAAAGAAAAGGGAAAGAAAGCCCAAAGAAAGGGGAAAGAAAGCCCAAAGAAAGGGGAAAGACGGCCCAAAGAAAAGGGAAAGAAAGCCCAAAGAAAGGGGAAACAAAGCCCAAAGAAAGAGGAAAGAAAGCCCAAAGAAAGCGAAAAGAAAGCCCAAAGAAAGGGGAAAGAAAGCGCAAAGAAAGACCAAAGAAAGGGGAAAGAAAGTCCAAAGAAAGGGGAAAGAAAGCCCAAAGAAAGGGGAAAGAAAGCCCAAAGAAAGCCCAAAGAAAGGGGAAAGGAAGCCCAAAGAAAGGGGATAGAAAGCCCAAAGAAAGGGGAAAGAAAGCCCAAAGAAAGCCCAAAGGAAGGGGAAAGAAAGCCCAAAGAAAGCCCAAAGAAAGGGGAAAGAAAGCCCAAAGAATGCCCAAAGAAAGGGGAATGAAAGCCCAAAGAAAGCCCAAAGAAAGCCCAAAGAAAGCCCAAAGAAAGGGGAAAGAAAGCCCAAAGAAAGCCCAAAGAAAGGGGAAAGAAAGCCCAAAGAAAGCGAAAAGAAAGCCCAAAGAAAGGGGAAAGAAAGCCCAAAGAAAGCTCAAAGAAAGGGGAAAGAAAGCCCAAAGAAAGCCCAAAGAAAGGGGAAAGAAAGCCCAAGGAAAGCCCAAAGAAAGCCCAAAGAAAGCCCACAGAAAGGGGAAAGAAAGCCCAAAGAAAGGGGAAAGAAAGCCCAAAGAAAGTGGAAAGAAAGCCCAAAGAAAGCCCAAAGAAAGGGGAAAGAAAGCCCAAAGAAAAGGGAAAGAAAGCGCAAAGAAAGCCCAAAGAAAGGGGAAAGAAAGCCCAAAGAAAGCCCAAAGAAAGGGGAAAGAAAGCCCAAAGAAAGGGGAAAGAAAGCCCAAAGAAAGCCCAAAGAAAGGGGAAAGAAAGCCCAAAGAATGGGGAAACAAAGCCCAAACAAAGGGGAAAGAAAGGGGAAAGAAAGGGGAAAGAAAGCCCAAAGAAACCCCAAAGAAAAGGGAAAGAAAGCCCAAAGAAAGGGGAAAGAAAGCCCAAGGAAAGGGGAAAGAAAGCCCAAAGAAAGGGAAAATAAAGCCCAAAGAAAGGGGAAAGAAAGCCCAAAGAAAGGGGGAAGAAAGCCCAAAGAAAGCCCAAAGAAATGGGAAAGAAAGCCCAAAGAAAGTCCAAAGAAAGCCCAAAGAAAGCCCAAAGAAAGCCCAAAGAAAGGGGAAAGAAAGGGGAAAGAAAGCCCAAAGAAAGCCCAAAGAAAGCCCAAAGAAAGCACAAAGAAAGGGGAAAGAAAGCCCAAGGAAAGGGGAAAGAAAGCCCAAAGAAAGGGGAAAGAAAGCCCAAAGAAAGGGGAAAGACAGCCCAAAGAAAGCCCAAAGAAAGGGGAAAGAAAGCCCAAAGAAAGGGGAAAGAAAGCCCAAAGAAAGGGGAAAGAAAGCCCAAAGAAAGGGGAAAGAAAGCCCAAAGAAAGGGGAAAGAAAGGGGTAAGAAAGGGGAAAGAAAGGGGAAAGAAAGCCCAAAGAAAGCCCAAAGAAAAGGGAAAGAAAGCCCAAAGAAAGGGGAAAGAAAGCCCAAAAAAAGCCCAAAGAAAGGGGAAAGAAAGCCCAAAGAAAGGGGAATGACAGCCCAAAGAAAGAGGAAAGAAAGCCCAAAGAAAGGGGAAAGAAAGCCCAAAGAAAGGGGAAAGAAAGCCCAAAGAAAGGGGAAAGAAAGCCCAAAGAAAGGGGAAAGACAGCCCAAAGAAAGGGGAAACAAACCCCAAAGAAAGAGGAAAGAAAGCCCAAAGAAAGCCCAAAGAAAGCCCAAAGAAAGGGGAAAGAAAGCGCAAAGAAAGCCCAAAGAAAGGGGAAAGAAAGCCCAAAGAAAGGGGAAAGAAAGCCCAAAGAAAGGGGAAAGAAAGCCCAAAGAAAGCCCAAAGAAAGGGGAAAGGAAGCCCAAAGAAAGGGGATAGAAAGCCCAAAGAAAGGGGAAAGAAAGCCCAAAGAAAGCCCAAAGAAAGGGGAAAGAAAGCCCAAAGAAAGCCCAAAGAAAGGGGAAAGAAAGCCCAAAGAATGCCCAAAGAAAGCCCAAAGAAAGCCCACAGAAAGGGGAAAGAAAGCCCAAAGAAAGGGGAAAGAAAGCCCAAAGAAAGGGGAAAGAAAGCCCAAAGAAAGCCCAAAGAAAGGGGGAAAGAAAGCCCAAAGAAAGTGGAAAGAAAGACTAGAGAGAGCCCAAAGAAAACCCAAAGAAAGCCCAAAGAAAGCCCAGAGAAAAGGGAAAGAAAGCCCAAAGAAAGGGGAAAGAAAGCCCAAAGAAAGGGGAAAGAAAGCCTAAAGAAAGGGGAAAGAAAGCCCAAAGAAAGCCCAAAGAAAGGGGAAAGAAAGCCCAAAGAAAAGGGAAAGAAAGCGCAAAGAAAGCCCAAAGAAAGCGGAAAGAAAGCCCAAAGAAAGCCTAAAGAAAGCCTAAAGAAAGCCTAAAGAAAGGGGAAACAAAGCCCAAAGAAAGGGGAAATAAAGCCCAAAGAAAGCCCAAAGAAAGGGGAAAGAAAGCCCAAAGAAAGGGGAAAGAAAGCCCAAAGAAAGGGGAAAGAAAGCCCAAAGAAAGCCCAAAGAAAGGGGAAAGAAAGCCCAAAGAAAGGGGAAAGAAAGCCCAAAGAAAGCCCAAAGAAAGGGGAAACAAAGCCCAAAGAAAGAGGAAAGAAAACCCAAAGAAAGCCCAAAGAAAGGGGAAAGAAAGCCCAAAGAAAGCCCAAAGAAAGGGGAAAGAAAGCCCAAAGAAAGGGGAAAGAAAGCCCAAAGAAAGCCCAAAGAAAGGGGAAAGAAAGCCCAAAGAAAGCCCAAAGAAAGGGGAAAGAAAGCCCAAAGAAAGCCCAAAGAAAGGGGAAAGAAAGCCCAAAGAAAACCCAAAGAAAGCCCAAAGAAAGCCCACAGAAAGCCCAAAGAAAGCCCAAAGAAAGCCCAAAGAAAGGGGAAAGAATGCCCAAAGAAAGGGGAAAGAAAGCCCAAAGAAAGCCCAAAGAAAGGGGAAAGAAAGCCCAAAGAAAGCCCAAAGAAAGCCCAAAGAAAGGGGAAAGAAAGCCCAAAGAAAGGGAAAGAAAGCCCAAAGAAAGCCCAAAGAAAGCCCAAAGAAAGCCCACAGTAAGCCCAAAGAAAGCCCAAAGAAAGCCCAAAGAAAGCCCAAAGAAAGGCCAAAGAAAGGGGAAAGAAAGCCCAAAGAAAGGGGAAAGAAAGCCCAAAGAAAGGGGAATGACAGCCAAAAGAAAGGGGAAAGAAAGCCCAAAGAAAGGGGAAAGAAAGCCCAAAGAAAGGGGAAAGAAAGCCCAAAGAAAGGGGAAAGAAAGCCCAAAGAAAGGGGAAAGAAAGCCCAAAGAAAGCCCAAAGAAAGTGGAAAGAAAGGGGAAAGAAAGCCCAAAGAAAGCCCAAAGAAAGCTCAAAGAAAGCCCAAAGAAAGGGGAAAGAAAGCCCAAAGGAAGGGGAATGACAGCCCAAAGAAAGGGGAAGAAAGGCCAAAGAAAGGGGAAAAAAAGCCCAAAGAAAGGGGAAAGAAAGCCCAAAGAAAGGGGAAAGAAAGCCCAAAGAAAGGTGAAAGAAAGCCCAAAGAAAGCCCAAAGAAAGCCCAAAGAAAGCCCAAAGAAAGGGGAAAGAAAGCCCAAAGAAAGCCCAAAGAAAGCCCAAAGAAAGCCCAAAGAAAGGGGAAAGAAAGGGGAAAGAAAGCCCAAAGAAAGGGGAAAGAAAGCCCAAAGAAAGCCCAAAGAAAGGGGAAAGAAAGCCCAAAGAAAGCCCAAAGAAAGGGGAAAGAAAGGGGAAAGAAAGCCCAAAGAAAGGGGAAAGAAAGCCCAAAGAAAGCCCAAAGAAAGGGGAAAGAAAGCCCAAAGAATGGGGAAACAAAGCCCAAACAAAGGGGAATGAAAGGGGAAAGAAAGCCCAAAGAAATGGGAAAGAAAGGGGAAAGAAAGCCCAAAGAAACCCCAAAGAAAAGGGAAAGAAAGCCCAAAGAAAGGGGAAAGAAAGCCCAAGGAAAGGGGAAAGAAAGCCCAAAGAAAGGGAAAATAAAGCCCAAAGAAAGGGGAAAGAAAGCCCAAAGAAAGGGGGAAGAAAGCCCAAAGAAAGCCCAAAGAAATGGGAAAGAAAGCCCAAAGAAAGTCCAAAGAAAGCCCAAAGAAAGCCCAAGGAAAGCCCAAAGAAAGGGGAAAGAAAGGGGAAAGAAAGCCCAAAGAACGCCCAAAGAAAGCCCAAAGAAAGGGGAAAGAAAGCCCAAGGAAAGGGGAAAGAAAGCCCAAAGAAAGCCCAAAGAAAGGGGAAAGAAAGCCCAAAGAAAGCCCAAAGAAAGGGGAAAGAAAGGGGAAAGAAAGCCCAAAGAAAGCCCAAAGAAAGCCCAAAGAAAGCCCAAAGAAAGGGGAAAGAAAGGGGAAAGAAAGCCCAAAGAAAGGGGAAAGAAAGCCCAAAGAAAGCCCAAAGAAAGGGGAAAGAAAGCCCAAAGAAAGCCCAAAGAAAGGGGAAAGAAAGGGGAAAGAAAGCCCAAAGAAAGGGGAAAGAAAGCCCAAAGAAAGCCCAAAGAAAGGGGAAAGAAAGCCCAAAGAATGGGGAAACAAAGCCCAAACAAAGGGGAATGAAAGGGGAAAGAAAGCCCAAAGAAATGGGAAAGAAAGGGGAAAGAAAGCCCAAAGAAACCCCAAAGAAAAGGGAAAGAAAGCCCAAAGAAAGGGGAAAGAAAGACCAAGGAAAGGGGAAAGAAAGCCCAAAGAAAGGGAAAATAAAGCCCAAAGAAAGGGGAAAGAAAGCCCAAAGAAAGGGGGAAGAAAGCCCAAAGAAAGCCCAAAGAAATGGGAAAGAAAGCCCAAAGAAAGTCCAAAGAAAGCCCAAAGAAAGCCCAAGGAAAGCCCAAAGAAAGGGGAAAGAAAGGGGAAAGAAAGCCCAAAGAACGCCCAAAGAAAGCCCAAAGAAAGGGGAAAGAAAGCCCAAGGAAAGGGGAAAGAAAGCCCAAAGAAAGGGGAAAGAAAACCCAAAGAAAGGGGAAAGACAGCCCAAAGAAAGCCCAAAGAAAGGGGAAAGAAAGCCCAAAGAAAGGGGAAAGAAAGCCCAAAGAAAGGGGAAAGAAAGCCCAAAGAAAGGGGAAAGAAAGCCCAAAGAAAGGGGAAAGAAAGGGGAAAGAAAGCCCAAAGAAATCCCAAAGAAAGCCCAAAGAAAGCCCAAAGAAAAGGGAAAGAAAGCCAAAAGAAAGGGGAAAGATAGCCCAATAAAAGCCCAAAGAAAGGGGAAAGAAAGCCCAAAGAAAGGGGAATGACAGCCCAAAGAAAGAGGAAAGAAAGCCCAAAGAAAGGGGAAAGAAAGCCCAAAGAAAGAGGAAAGAAAGCCCAAAGAAAGGGGAAAGAAAGCCCAAAGAAAGGGGAAAGACAGCCCAAAGAAAGGGGAAAGAAAGCCCAAAGAAAGGGGAAAGACATCCCAAAGAAAGCCCAAACAAAGGGGAAAGAAAGCCCAAAGAAAGGGGAATGACAGCCCAAAGAAAGAGGAAAGAAAGCCCAAAGAAAGGGGAAAGAAAGCCCAAAGAAAGGGGAAAGAAAGCCCAAAGAAAGGGGAAAGAAAGCCCAAAGAAAGGGGAAAGGAAGACCAAAGAAAGCCCAAAGAAAGCCCAAAGAAAGTGGAAAGAAAGGGGAAAGAAAACCCAAAGAAAGCCCAAAGAAAGCCCAAGGAAAGCCCAAAGAAAGGGGAAAGAAAGCCCAAAGAAAGGGGAAAGAAAGCCCAAAGAAAGGGGAAAGAAAGCCCAAAGAAAGGGGAAAGAAAGCCCAAAGAAAGGGGAAAGAAAGCCCAAAGAAAGGGGAAAGACAGCCCAAAGGAAGGGGAAAGAAAGCCCAAAGAAAGGGGAAACAAAGCCCAAAGAAAGCCCAAAGAAAGGGGAAAGAAAGCCAAAAGAAAGCCCAAAGAAAGCCCAAAGAAAGCCCAAAGAAAGTGGAAAGAAAGAGGAAAGAAAGCCCAAAGAAAGCCCAAAGAAAGCCCAAAGAAAGGCCAAAGAAAGCCCATAGAAAGGGGAAAGAAAGCCCAAAGAAAGGGGAAAGAAAGCCCAAAGAAAGCCCAAAGAAAGGCCAAAGAAAGCCCAAAGAAAGGGGAAAGAAAGCCCAAAGAAAGGGGAAAGAAAGCCCAAAGAAAGCCCAAAGAAAGGGGAAAGAAAGCCCAAAGAAAGCCCAAAGAAAGCCCAAAGAAAGCCCAAAGAAAGGGGAAAGAAAGCCCAAAGAAAGCCCAAAGAAAGCCCAAAGAAAGCCCAAAGAAAGGGGAAAGAAAGCCCAAAGAAAGGGGAAAGAAAGCCCAAAGAAAGCCCAAAGAAAGGGGAAAGAAAGCCCAAAGAAAGTGGAAAGAAAGGGGAAAGAAAGCCCAAAGAAAGGGGAAAGAAAGCCCAAAGAAAGTGGAAAGAAAGGGGAAAGAAAGCCCAAAGAATGGAGAAAGAAAGCCCAAGGAAAGCCCAAAGAAAGGGGAAAGAAAGCCCAAAGAAAGGGGAATGACAGCCCAAGGAAAGGGGAAAGAAAGCCCAAAGAAAGGGTAAAGAAAGCCCAAAGAAAGGGGAAAGAAAGCCCAAAGAATGGGGAAAGAAAGCCCAAAGAAAGGGGAAAGAAAGCCCAAAGAAAGCCAAAGAAAGCCCAAAGAAAGTGGAAAGAAAGGGGAAAGAAAGCCCAAAGAAAGCCCAAAGAAAGCCCAAGGAAAGCCCAAAGAAAGGGGAAAGAAAGCCCAAAGAAAGGGGAAAGAAAGCCCAAAGAAAGGGGAAAGAAAGCCCAAAGAAACCCAAGGAAAGCCCAAAGAAAGGGGAAAGAAAGCCCAAAGAAAGGTGAAAGAAAGCCCAAAGAAAGTCCACAGAAAGGGGAAAGAAAGCCCAAAGAAAGGGGAAAGAAAGCCCAAAGAAAGCCAAAAGAAAGCCCAAAGAAAGGGGAAAGAAAGGGGAAAGAAAGCCCAAAGAAAGGGGTAAGAAAGCCCAAAGAAATGGGAATGAAAGCCCAAAGAAAGCCCAAAGAAAGGGGAAAGAAAGCCCAAAGAAACCCCAAAGAAACGGGAAAGAAAGCCCAAAGACACCTCAATGAAAGGGGAAAGAAAGCCCAAAGAAAGGGGAAAGAAAGCCCAAGGAAAGGGGAAATAAAGCCCAAAGAAAGGGGAAATAAATTCCAAAGAAAGGGGATAGAAAGCCCAAAGAAAGGGGGAAGAAAGCCCAAAGAAAGGGGAAAGAAAGGGGAAAGAAAGCCCAAAGAAAGCCCAAAGAAAGCCAAAAGAAAGCCCAAAGAAAGGGGAAAGAAAGCCCAAAGAAAGCCCAAAGAAAGTGGAAAGAAAGGGGAAAGAAAGCCCAAAGAAACCCCAAAGAAAGCGGAAAGAAAGGGGAAAGAAAGCCCAAAGAAAGGGTAAAGAAAGCCCAAAGAAAGCCCAAAGAAAGGGGAAAGAAAGCCCAAATAAAGTGGAAACAAAGCCCAAAGAAAGGGGAAAGAAAGGGGAAAGGAAGCCCAAAGAAAGCCCAAAGAAAGTGGAAAGAAAGGGTAAAGAAAGCCCAAAGAAAGCCCAAAGAAGGCCCAAAGAATGGGGAAAGAAAGCCCAAAGAAAGCCCAAAGAAAGGGGAAAGAAAGCGCAAAGAAATACCAAAGAAAGGGGAAAGAAAGCCCAAAGAAAGGGGAAAGAAAGTTCAAAGAAAGCCCAAGGAAAGGGGAAAGAAAGCCCTAAGAAAGCCCAAAGAAAGGGGAAAGAAAGCCCAAAGAAAGCCCAAAGAAAGGGGAAAGAAAGCCCAAAGAAAGCCCAAAGAAAGGGGAATGAAAGCCCAAAGAAAGCCCAAAGAAAGCCCAAAGAAAGCCCAAAGAAAGGGGAAAGAAAGCCCAAAGAAAGCCCAAAGAAAGCCCAAAGAAAGGGGAAAGAAAGCCCAAAGAAAGGGGAAAGAAAGCCCAAAGAAAGCCCAAAGAAAGGGGAAAGAGAGCCCAAAGAAAGCCCAAAGAAAGTGGAAAGAAAGGGGAAAGAAAGCCCAAAGAAAGGGGAAAGAAAGCCCAAAGAAAGTGGAAAGAAAGGGGAAAGAAAGCCCAAAGAAATGAGAAAGAAAGCCCAAGGAAAGCCCAAAGAAAGGCGAAAGAAAGCCCAAAGAAAGGGGAATGACAGCCCAAAGAAAGGGGAAAGAAAGCCCAAAGAAAGGGGAAAGAAAGCCCAAAGAAGGGGAAAGAAAGCCCAAAGAAAGGGGAAAGAAAGCCCAAAGAAAGCCAAAGAAAGCCTAAAGAAAGTGGAAAGAAAGGGGAAAGAAAGCCCAAAGAAAGCCCAAGGAAAGCCCAAAGAAAGGGGAAAGAAAGCCCAAAGAAAGGGGAAAGAAAGCCCAACGAAAGGGGAAAGAAAGCCCAAAGAAAGCCCAAGGAAAGCCCAAAGAAAGGGGAAAGAAAGCCCAAAGAAAGGTGAAAGAAAGCCCAAAGAAAGCCCACAGAAAGGGGAAAGAAAGCCCAAAGAAAGGGGAAAGAAAGCCCAAAGAAAGGCCAAAGAAAGCCCAAAGAAAGCCAAAAGAAAGCCCAAAGAAAGCCCAAAGAAAGGGGAAAGAAAGGGGAAAGAAACCCCAAAGAAAGGGGTAAGAAAACCCAAAGAAAGCCCAAAGAAAGGGGAAAGAAAGCCCAAAGAAAGGGGAATGAAAGCCCAAAGAAAGCCCAAAGAAAGGGGAAAGAAAGCCCAAAGAAACCCCAAAGAAACGGGAAAGAAAGCCCAAAGTCACCTCAATGAAAGGGGAAAGAAAGACCAAAGAAAGGGGAAAGAAAGCCCAAGGAAAGGGGAAAGAAAGCCCAAAGAAAGGGGAAATAAAGTCCAAAGAAAGGGGATAGAAAGCCCAAAGAAAGGGGGAAGAAAGCCCAAAGAAAGGGGAAAGAAAGGGGAAAGAAAGCCCAAAGAAAGCCCAAACAAAGCCAAAAGAAAGCCCAAAGAAATGGGAAAGAAAGCCCAAAGAATGGGGAAAGAAAGCCCAAAGAAACCCCAAAGAAAGGGGAATGAAAGGGGAAAGAAAGCCCAAAGAAAGGGGAAAGAAAGCCGAAAGAAAGCCCAAAGAAAGGGGAAAGAAAGCCCAAAGAAAGTGGAAACAAAGCCCAAAGAAAGGGGAAAGAAAGGGGAAAGAAAGCCCAAAGAAAGGGGAAAGAAAGGGGAAAGAAAGGGGAAAGAAAGCCCAAAGAAAGCCCAAAGAAAGCCCAAAGAAAGGGGAAAGAAAGCCCAAAGAAAGCCCAAAGAAAGGGGAAAGAAAGCGCAAAGAAATACCAAAGAAAGGGGAAAGAAAGCCCAAAGAAAGGGGATAGAAAGCCCAAAGAAAGGAGAAAGAAAGCCCAAAGAAAGAGGAATGAAAGCTCAAAGAAAGCCCAAAGAAAGGGGAAAGAAAGCCCAAAGAAAGGGAAAAGAAAGCCCAAAGAAAAGGGAAAGAAAGCCCAAAGAAAGGGGAAAGAAAGCCCAAAGAAAGGGGAAAGAAAGCCCAAAGAAAGGGGAAAGAAAGCCCAAAGAAAGGGGAAAGAAAGCCCAAAGAAAGCCCAAACAAAGGGGAAAGAAAGCCCAAAGAAAGGGGAAAGAAAGCCCAGAGAAAGCCCAAAGAAAGCCCAAAGAAAGCCCAAAGAAAGCCCAAAAAAAGCCCAAGGAAAGCCCAAAGAAAGGGGAAAGAAAGCCCAAAGAAATGGGAATGACAGCCCAAAGAAAGGGGAAAGAAAGCCCAAAGAAAGGGGAAAGAAAGCCCAAAGAAAGGGGCAAGAAAGCCCAAAGAAAGCCCAAAGAAAGGTGAAAGAAAGGGGAAAGGAAGCCCAAAGAAAGGGGTAAGAAAGCGCAAAAAAAGCCCAAAGAAAGGGGAAAGGAAGCCCAAAGAAAGGGGATAGAAAGCCCAAAGAAAGGGGAAAGAAAGCCCAAAGAAAGCCCAAAGAAAGGGGAAAAAAAGCCCAAAGAAAGCCCAAAGAAAGCCCAAAGAAAGTGGAAAGAAAGGGGAAAGAAAACCCAAAGAATGCCCAATGAAAGCCCAAGGAAAGCCCAAAGAAAGGGGAAAGAAAGCCCAAAGAAAGGGGAAAGAAAGCCCAAAGAAAGCCCAAAGAAATCCCAAAGAAAGCCCAAAGAAAGGGGAAAGAAAGCCCAAAGAAAGGGGAATGACAGCCCAAAGAAAGAGGAAAGAAAGCCCAAAGAAAGGGGAAAGAAAGCCCAAAGAATGCCCAAAGAAACGGGAAAGGAAGACCAAAGAAAGCCCAAAGAAAGCCCAAAGAAAGTGGAAAGAAAGGGGAAAGAAAACCCAAAGAAAGCCCAAAGAAAGCCCAAGGAAAGCCCAAAGAACGGGGAAAGAAAGCCCAAAGAAAGCCCAAAGAAAGCCTAAAGAAAGTGGAAAGAAAGCCCAAAGAAAGGGGAAAGAAAGCCCAAAGAAAGCCCAAAGAAGGCCCAAAGAAATGTGAAAGAAAGCCCAAAGAAAGGGGAAAGAAAGCCCAAAGAAAGGGGAATGACAGCCCAAAGAAAGGGGAAAGAAAGCCCAAAGAAAGGGGAAAGAAAGCCCAAAGAAAGGGGAAAGAAAGCCCAAAAAAAGGAGAAAAAAAGCCCAAAGAATGGGGAAAGAAAGCCCAAAGAAAGCCCAAAGAAAGCCCAAAGAAAGTGGAAAGAAAGTGGAAAGAAAGCCCAAAGAAAGCCCAAGGAAAGCCCAAAGAAAGGGGAAAGAAAGCCCAAAGAAAGGGGAATGACAGCCCAAAGAAAGGGGAAAGAATGCCCAAAGAAAGGGGAAAGAAAGCCCACAGAAAGGGTAAAGAAAGCCCAAAGAAAGGAGAAAGAAACCCCAAAGAAGGGGGAAAGAAAGCCCAAAGAAAGGGGAAAGAAAGCCCAAAGAAAGCCCAAAGAAAGGGGAAAGAAAGCCCAAAGAAAGCCCAAAGAAAGCCCAAAGAAAGTGGAAAGAAAGGGGAAAGAAAACCCAAAGAAAGCCCAATGAAAGCCCAAGGAAAGCCCAAAGAAAGGGGAAAGAAAGCCCAAAGAAAGCCCAAAGAAAGGGGAAAGAAAGCCCAAAGAAAGCCCAAAGAAGGCCCAAAGAAATGTGAAAGAAAGCCGAAAGAAAGGGGAAAGAAAGCCCAAAGAAAGGGGAATGACAGCCCAAAGAAGGGGGAAAGAAAGCCCAAAGAAAGGGGAAAGAAAGCCCAAAGAAAGGGGAAAGAAAGCCCAAAGAAAGGGGAAACAAAGCCCAAAGAAAGGGGAAAGAAAGACCAAGGAAATGGGAAAGAAAGCCCAAAGAAAGGGGAAATAAAGCCCAAAGAAAGGGGAAAGAAAGCCCAAAGAAAGGGGAAGAAAGCCCAAGGAAAGCCCAAAGAAAGGGGAAAGAAAGGGGAAAGAAAGCCCAAAGAAAGGGGAAAGAAAGGGGAATGAAAGCCCAAAGAAAGCCCAAAGAAAGGGGAAAGAAAGCCCAAAGAAACCCCAAAGAAAGGGGAAAGAAAGCCCAAAGACACCCCAATGAAAGGGGAAAGAAAGGGGAAAGAAAGCCCAAAGAAAGCCCAAAGAAAGCCCAAAGAAAGGGGAAAGAAAGCCCAAAGAAACCCCACAGAAAGGGGAAAGAAAGCCCAAAGACACCCCAATGAAAGGGGAAAGAAAGGGGAAAGAAAGCCCAAAGAAAGCCCAAAGAAAGCCCAAAGAAAGGGGAAAGAAAGCCCAAAGAAAGCCCAAAGAAAGGGGAAAGAAAGCCCAAAGAAAGGGGAAAGACAGCCCAAAGAAAGCACAAAGAAGGGGGAAAGAAAGCCCAAAGAAAGGGGAAAGACAGCAAAAAGAAAGGGGAAAGAAAGCCCAAAGAAAGCGGAAAGAAAGCCCAGAGAAATCCCAAAGAAATCCCAAAGAAAGCCCAAAGAAAGGGGAAAGAAAGCCCAAAGAAAGGGGAATGACAGCCCAAAGAAAGAGGAAAGAAAGCCCAAAGAAAGGGGAAAGAAAGCCCAAAGAAAGGGGAAAGAATGCCCAAAGAAACGGGAAAGGAAGACCAAAGAAAGCCCAAAGAAAGCCCAAAGAAAGTGGAAAGAAAGGGGAAAGAAAACCCAAAGAAAGCCCAAAGAAAGCGCAAGGAAAGCCCAAAGAACGGGGAAAGAAAGCCCAAAGAAAGCCCAAAGAAAGCCCAAAGAAAGTGGAAAGAAAGCCCAAAGAAAGCCCAAAGAAAGGGGAAAGAAAGCCCAAAGAAAGCCCAAAGAAGGCCCAAAGAAATGTGAAAGAAAGCCCAAAGAAAGGGGAAAGAAAGCCCAAAGAAAGGGGAATGACAGCCCAAAGAAAGGGGAAAGAAAGCCCAAAGAAAGGGGAAAGAAAGCCCAAAGAAAGGGGAAAGAAAGCCCAAATAAAGGAGAAAAAAAGCCCAAAGAATGGGGAAAGAAAGCCCAAAGAAAGCCCAAAGAAAGCGGAAAGAAAGCCCAAAGAAAGCCCAAAGAAAGCCCAAGGAAAGCCCAAAGAAACGGGAAAGAAAGCCCAAAGTCACCTCAATGAAAGGGGAAAGAAAGACCAAAGAAAGGGGAAAGAAAGCCCAAGGAAAGGGGAAAGAAAGCCCAAAGAAAGGGGAAATAAAGTCCAAAGAAAGGGGATAGAAAGCCCAAAGAAAGGGGGAAGAAAGCTCAAAGAAAGGGGAAAGAAAGGGGAAAGAAAGCCCAAAGAAAGCCCAAACAAAGCCAAAAGAAAGCCCAAAGAAATGGGAAAGAAAGCCCAAAGAATGGGGAAAGAAAGCCCAAAGAAACCCCAAAGAAAGGGGAATGAAAGGGGAAAGAAAGCCCAAAGAAAGGGGAAAGAAAGCCGAAAGAAAGCCCAAAGAAAGGGGAAAGAAAGCCCAAAGAAAGTGGAAACAAAGCCCAAAGAAAGGGGAAAGAAAGGGGAAAGAAAGCCCAAAGAAAGGGGAAAGAAAGGGGAAAGAAAGGGGAAAGAAAGCCCAAAGAAAGCCCAAAGAAAGCCCAAAGAAAGGGGAAAGAAAGCCCAAAGAAAGCCCAAAGAAAGGGGAAAGAAAGCGCAAAGAAATACCAAAGAAAGGGGAAAGAAAGCCCAAAGAAAGGGGATAGAAAGCCCAAAGAAAGGAGAAAGAAAGCCCAAAGAAAGGGGAATGAAAGCTCAAAGAAAGCCCAAAGAAAGGGGAAAGAAAGCCCAAAGAAAGGGAAAAGAAAGCCCAAAGAAAAGGGAAAGAAAGCCCAAAGAAAGGGGAAAGAAAGCCCAAAGAAAGGGGAAAGAAAGCCCAAAGAAAGGGGAAAGAAAGCCCAAAGAAAGGGGAAAGAAAGCCCAAAGAAAGCCCAAACAAAGGGGAAAGAAAGCCCAAAGAAAGGGGAAAGAAAGCCCAGAGAAAGCCCAAAGAAAGCCCAAAGAAAGCCCAAAGAAAGCCCAAAAAAAGCCCAAGGAAAGCCCAAAGAAAGGGGAATGACAGCCCAAAGAAAGGGGAAAGAAAGCCCAAAGAAAGGGGAAAGAAAGCCCAAAGAAAGGGGCAAGAAAGCCCAAAGAAAGCCCAAAGAAAGGTGAAAGAAAGGGGAAAGGAAGCCCAAAGAAAGGGGTAAGAAAGCGCAAAAAAAGCCCAAAGAAAGGGGAAAGGAAGCCCAAAGAAAGGGGATAGAAAGCCCAAAGAAAGGGGAAAGAAAGCCCGAAGAAAGCCCAAAGAAAGGGGAAAGAAAGCCCAAAGAAAGCCCAAAGAAAGCCCAAAGAAAGTGGAAAGAAAGGGGAAAGAAAACCCAAAGAATGCCCAATGAAAGCCCAAGGAAAGCCCAAAGAAAGGGGAAAGAAAGCCCAAAGAAAGGGGAAAGAAAGCCCAAAGAAAGCCCAAAGAAATCCCAAAGAAAGCCCAAAGAAAGGGGAAAGAAAGCCCAAAGAAAGGGGAATGACAGCCCAAAGAAAGAGGAAAGAAAGCCCAAAGAAAGGGGAAAGAAAGCCCAAAGAAAGGGGAAAGAATGCCCAAAGAAACGGGAAAGGAAGACCAAAGAAAGCCCAAAGAAAGCCCAAAGAAAGTGGAAAGAAAGGGGAAAGAAAACCCAAAGAAAGCCCAAAGAAAGCCCAAGGAAAGCCCAAAGAACGGGGAAAGAAAGCCCAAAGAAAGCCCAAAGAAAGCCTAAAGAAAGTGGAAAGAAAGCCCAAAGAAAGGGGAAAGAAAGCCCAAAGAAAGCCCAAAGAAGGCCCAAAGAAATGTGAAAGAAAGCCCAAAGAAAGGGGAAAGAAAGCCCAAAGAAAGGGGAATGACAGCCCAAAGAAAGGGGAAAGAAAGCCCAAAGAAAGGGGAAAGAAAGCCCAAAGAAAGGGGAAAGAAAGCCCAAAAAAAGGAGAAAAAAAGCCCAAAGAATGGGGAAAGAAAGCCCAAAGAAAGCCCAAAGAAAGCCCAAAGAAAGTGGAAAGAAAGTGGAAAGAAAGCCCAAAGAAAGCCCAAGGAAAGCCCAAAGAAAGGGGAAAGAAAGCCCAAAGAAAGGGGAATGACAGCCCAAAGAAAGGGGAAAGAATGCCCAAAGAAAGGGGAAAGAAAGCCCACAGAAAGGGTAAAGAAAGCCCAAAGAAAGGAGAAAGAAACCCCAAAGAAGGGGGAAAGAAAGCCCAAAGAAAGGGGAAAGAAAGCCCAAAGAAAGCCCAAAGAAAGGGGAAAGAAAGCCCAAAGAAAGCCCAAAGAAAGCCCAAAGAAAGTGGAAAGAAAGGGGAAAGAAAACCCAAAGAAAGCCCAATGAAAGCCCAAGGAAAGCCCAAAGAAAGGGGAAAGAAAGCCCAAAGAAAGCCCAAAGAAAGGGGAAAGAAAGCCCAAAGAAAGCCCAAAGAAGGCCCAAAGAAATGTGAAAGAAAGCCGAAAGAAAGGGGAAAGAAAGCCCAAAGAAAGGGGAATGACAGCCCAAAGAAGGGGGAAAGAAAGCCCAAAGAAAGGGGAAAGAAAGCCCAAAGAAAGGGGAAAGAAAGCCCAAAGAAAGGGGAAAGAAAGCCCAAAGAAAGGGGAAAGAAAGACCAAGGAAATGGGAAAGAAAGCCCAAAGAAAGGGGAAATAAAGCCCAAAGAAAGGGGAAAGAAAGCCCAAAGAAAGGGGAAGAAAGCCCAAGGAAAGCCCAAAGAAAGGGGAAAGAAAGGGGAAAGAAAGCCCAAAGAAAGGGGAAAGAAAGGGGAATGAAAGCCCAAAGAAAGCCCAAAGAAAGGGGAAAGAAAGCCCAAAGAAACCCCAAAGAAAGGGGAAAGAAAGCCCAAAGACACCCCAATGAAAGGGGAAAGAAAGGGGAAAGAAAGCCCAAAGAAAGCCCAAAGAAAGCCCAAAGAAAGGGGAAAGAAAGCCCAAAGAAACCCCACAGAAAGGGGAAAGAAAGCCCAAAGACACCCCAATGAAAGGGGAAAGAAAGGGGAAAGAAAGCCCAAAGAAAGCCCAAAGAAAGCCCAAAGAAAGGGGAAAGAAAGCCCAAAGAAAGCCCAAAGAAAGGGGAAAGAAAGCCCAAAGAAAGGGGAAAGACAGCCCAAAGAAAGCACAAAGAAGGGGGAAAGAAAGCCCAAAGAAAGGGGAAAGACAGCAAAAAGAAAGGGGAAAGAAAGCCCAAAGAAAGCGGAAAGAAAGCCCAGAGAAATCCCAAAGAAATCCCAAAGAAAGCCCAAAGAAAGGGGAAAGAAAGCCCAAAGAAAGGGGAATGACAGCCCAAAGAAAGAGGAAAGAAAGCCCAAAGAAAGGGGAAAGAAAGCCCAAAGAAAGGGGAAAGAATGCCCAAAGAAACGGGAAAGGAAGACCAAAGAAAGCCCAAAGAAAGCCCAAAGAAAGTGGAAAGAAAGGGGAAAGAAAACCCAAAGAAAGCCCAAAGAAAGCGCAAGGAAAGCCCAAAGAACGGGGAAAGAAAGCCCAAAGAAAGCCCAAAGAAAGCCCAAAGAAAGTGGAAAGAAAGCCCAAAGAAAGCCCAAAGAAGGCCCAAAGAAATGTGAAAGAAAGCCGAAAGAAAGGGGAAAGAAAGCCCAAAGAAAGCCCAAAGAAAGGGGAAAGAAAGCCCAAAGAAAGCCCAAAGAAAGCCCAAAGAAAGTGGAAAGAAAGGGGAAAGAAAACCCAATGAAAGCCCAATGAAAGCCCAAGGAAAGCCCAAAGAAAGGGGAAAGAAAGCCCAAAGAAAGCCCAAAGAAAGGGGAAAGAAAGCCCAAAGAAAGCCCAAAGAAGGCCCAAAGAAATGTGAAAGAAAGCCGAAAGAAAGGGGAAAGAAAGCCCAAAGAAAGGGGAATGACAGCCCAAAGAAGGGGGAAAGAAAGCCCAAAGAAAGGGGAAAGAAAGCCCAAAGAAAGGGGAAAGAAAGCCCAAAGAAAGGGGAAACAAAGCCCAAAGAAAGGGGAAAGAAAGACCAAGGAAATGGGAAAGAAAGCCCAAAGAAAGGGGAAATAAAGCCCAAAGAAAGGGGAAAGAAAGCCCAAAGAAAGGGGAAGAAAGCCCAAGGAAAGCCCAAAGAAAGGGGAAAGAAAGGGGAAAGAAAGCCCAAAGAAAGGGGAAAGAAAGGGGAATGAAAGCCCAAAGAAAGCCCAAAGAAAGGGGAAAGAAAGCCCAAAGAAACCCCAAAGAAAGGGGAAAGAAAGCCCAAAGACACCCCAATGAAAGGGGAAAGAAAGGGGAAAGAAAGCCCAAAGAAAGCCCAAAGAAAGCCCAAAGTAAGGGGAAAGAAAGCCCAAAGAAACCCCACAGAAAGGGGAAAGAAAGCCCAAAGACACCCCAATGAAAGGGGAAAGAAAGGGGAAAGAAAGCCCAAAGAAAGCCCAAAGAAAGCCCAAAGAAAGGGGAAAGAAAGCCCAAAGAAAGCCCAAAGAAAGGGGAAAGAAAGCCCAAAGAAAGGGGAAAGACAGCCCAAAGAAAGCACAAAGAAGGGGGAAAGAAAGCCCAAAGAAAGGGGAAAGACAGCAAAAAGAAAGGGGAAAGAAAGCCCAAAGAAAGCGGAAAGAAAGCCCAGAGAAATCCCAAAGAAATCCCAAAGAAAGCCCAAAGAAAGGGGAAAGAAAGCCCAAAGAAAGGGGAATGACAGCCCAAAGAAAGAGGAAAGAAAGCCCAAAGAAAGGGGAAAGAAAGCCCAAAGAAAGGGGAAAGAATGCCCAAAGAAACGGGAAAGGAAGACCAAAGAAAGCCCAAAGAAAGCCCAAAGAAAGTGGAAAGAAAGGGGAAAGAAAACCCAAAGAAAGCCCAAAGAAAGCGCAAGGAAAGCCCAAAGAACGGGGAAAGAAAGCCCAAAGAAAGCCCAAAGAAAGCCCAAAGAAAGTGGAAAGAAAGCCCAAAGAAAGCCCAAAGAAAGGGGAAAGAAAGCCCAAAGAAAGCCCAAAGAAGGCCCAAAGAAATGTGAAAGAAAGCCCAAAGAAAGGGGAAAGAAAGCCCAAAGAAAGGGGAATGACAGCCCAAAGAAAGGGGAAAGAAAGCCCAAAGAAAGGGGAAAGAAAGCCCAAAGAAAGGGGAAAGAAAGCCCAAATAAAGGAGAAAAAAAGCCCAAAGAATGGGGAAAGAAAGCCCAAAGAAAGCCCAAAGAAAGCGGAAAGAAAGCCCAAAGAAAGCCCAAAGAAAGCCCAAGGAAAGCCCAAAGAAACGGGAAAGAAAGCCCAAAGTCACCTCAATGAAAGGGGAAAGAAAGACCAAAGAAAGGGGAAAGAAAGCCCAAGGAAAGGGGAAAGAAAGCCCAAAGAAAGGGGAAATAAAGTCCAAAGAAAGGGGATAGAAAGCCCAAAGAAAGGGGGAAGAAAGCCCAAAGAAAGGGGAAAGAAAGGGGAAAGAAAGCCCAAAGAAAGCCCAAACAAAGCCAAAAGAAAGCCCAAAGAAATGGGAAAGAAAGCCCAAAGAATGGGGAAAGAAAGCCCAAAGAAACCCCAAAGAAAGGGGAATGAAAGGGGAAAGAAAGCCCAAAGAAAGGGGAAAGAAAGCCGAAAGAAAGCCCAAAGAAAGGGGAAAGAAAGCCCAAAGAAAGTGGAAACAAAGCCCAAAGAAAGGGGAAAGAAAGGGGAAAGAAAGCCCAAAGAAAGGGGAAAGAAAGGGGAAAGAAAGGGGAAAGAAAGCCCAAAGAAAGCCCAAAGAAAGCCCAAAGAAAGGGGAAAGAAAGCCCAAAGAAAGCCCAAAGAAAGGGGAAAGAAAGCGCAAAGAAATACCAAAGAAAGGGGAAAGAAAGCCCAAAGAAAGGGGATAGAAAGCCCAAAGAAAGGAGAAAGAAAGCCCAAAGAAAGGGGAATGAAAGCTCAAAGAAAGCCCAAAGAAAGGGGAAAGAAAGCCCAAAGAAAGGGAAAAGAAAGCCCAAAGAAAAGGGAAAGAAAGCCCAAAGAAAGGGGAAAGAAAGCCCAAAGAAAGGGGAAAGAAAGCCCAAAGAAAGGGGAAAGAAAGCCCAAAGAAAGGGGAAAGAAAGCCCAAAGAAAGCCCAAACAAAGGGGAAAGAAAGCCCAAAGAAAGGGGAAAGAAAGCCCAGAGAAAGCCCAAAGAAAGCCCAAAGAAAGCCCAAAGAAAGCCCAAAAAAAGCCCAAGGAAAGCCCAAAGAAAGGGGAATGACAGCCCAAAGAAAGGGGAAAGAAAGCCCAAAGAAAGGGGAAAGAAAGCCCAAAGAAAGGGGCAAGAAAGCCCAAAGAAAGCCCAAAGAAAGGTGAAAGAAAGGGGAAAGGAAGCCCAAAGAAAGGGGTAAGAAAGCGCAAAAAAAGCCCAAAGAAAGGGGAAAGGAAGCCCAAAGAAAGGGGATAGAAAGCCCAAAGAAAGGGGAAAGAAAGCCCGAAGAAAGCCCAAAGAAAGGGGAAAGAAAGCCCAAAGAAAGCCCAAAGAAAGCCCAAAGAAAGTGGAAAGAAAGGGGAAAGAAAACCCAAAGAATGCCCAATGAAAGCCCAAGGAAAGCCCAAAGAAAGGGGAAAGAAAGCCCAAAGAAAGGGGAAAGAAAGCCCAAAGAAAGCCCAAAGAAATCCCAAAGAAAGCCCAAAGAAAGGGGAAAGAAAGCCCAAAGAAAGGGGAATGACAGCCCAAAGAAAGAGGAAAGAAAGCCCAAAGAAAGGGGAAAGAAAGCCCAAAGAAAGGGGAAAGAATGCCCAAAGAAACGGGAAAGGAAGACCAAAGAAAGCCCAAAGAAAGCCCAAAGAAAGTGGAAAGAAAGGGGAAAGAAAACCCAAAGAAAGCCCAAAGAAAGCCCAAGGAAAGCCCAAAGAACGGGGAAAGAAAGCCCAAAGAAAGCCCAAAGAAAGCCTAAAGAAAGTGGAAAGAAAGCCCAAAGAAAGGGGAAAGAAAGCCCAAAGAAAGCCCAAAGAAGGCCCAAAGAAATGTGAAAGAAAGCCCAAAGAAAGGGGAAAGAAAGCCCAAAGAAAGGGGAATGACAGCCCAAAGAAAGGGGAAAGAAAGCCCAAAGAAAGGGGAAAGAAAGCCCAAAGAAAGGGGAAAGAAAGCCCAAAAAAAGGAGAAAAAAAGCCCAAAGAATGGGGAAAGAAAGCCCAAAGAAAGCCCAAAGAAAGCCCAAAGAAAGTGGAAAGAAAGTGGAAAGAAAGCCCAAAGAAAGCCCAAGGAAAGCCCAAAGAAAGGGGAAAGAAAGCCCAAAGAAAGGGGAATGACAGCCCAAAGAAAGGGGAAAGAATGCCCAAAGAAAGGGGAAAGAAAGCCCACAGAAAGGGTAAAGAAAGCCCAAAGAAAGGAGAAAGAAACCCCAAAGAAGGGGGAAAGAAAGCCCAAAGAAAGGGGAAAGAAAGCCCAAAGAAAGCCCAAAGAAAGGGGAAAGAAAGCCCAAAGAAAGCCCAAAGAAAGCCCAAAGAAAGTGGAAAGAAAGGGGAAAGAAAACCCAAAGAAAGCCCAATGAAAGCCCAAGGAAAGCCCAAAGAAAGGGGAAAGAAAGCCCAAAGAAAGCCCAAAGAAAGGGGAAAGAAAGCCCAAAGAAAGCCCAAAGAAGGCCCAAAGAAATGTGAAAGAAAGCCGAAAGAAAGGGGAAAGAAAGCCCAAAGAAAGGGGAATGACAGCCCAAAGAAGGGGGAAAGAAAGCCCAAAGAAAGGGGAAAGAAAGCCCAAAGAAAGGGGAAAGAAAGCCCAAAGAAAGGGGAAAGAAAGCCCAAAGAAAGGGGAAAGAAAGACCAAGGAAATGGGAAAGAAAGCCCAAAGAAAGGGGAAATAAAGCCCAAAGAAAGGGGAAAGAAAGCCCAAAGAAAGGGGAAGAAAGCCCAAGGAAAGCCCAAAGAAAGGGGAAAGAAAGGGGAAAGAAAGCCCAAAGAAAGGGGAAAGAAAGGGGAATGAAAGCCCAAAGAAAGCCCAAAGAAAGGGGAAAGAAAGCCCAAAGAAACCCCAAAGAAAGGGGAAAGAAAGCCCAAAGACACCCCAATGAAAGGGGAAAGAAAGGGGAAAGAAAGCCCAAAGAAAGCCCAAAGAAAGCCCAAAGAAAGGGGAAAGAAAGCCCAAAGAAACCCCACAGAAAGGGGAAAGAAAGCCCAAAGACACCCCAATGAAAGGGGAAAGAAAGGGGAAAGAAAGCCCAAAGAAAGCCCAAAGAAAGCCCAAAGAAAGGGGAAAGAAAGCCCAAAGAAAGCCCAAAGAAAGGGGAAAGAAAGCCCAAAGAAAGGGGAAAGACAGCCCAAAGAAAGCACAAAGAAGGGGGAAAGAAAGCCCAAAGAAAGGGGAAAGACAGCAAAAAGAAAGGGGAAAGAAAGCCCAAAGAAAGCGGAAAGAAAGCCCAGAGAAATCCCAAAGAAATCCCAAAGAAAGCCCAAAGAAAGGGGAAAGAAAGCCCAAAGAAAGGGGAATGACAGCCCAAAGAAAGAGGAAAGAAAGCCCAAAGAAAGGGGAAAGAAAGCCCAAAGAAAGGGGAAAGAATGCCCAAAGAAACGGGAAAGGAAGACCAAAGAAAGCCCAAAGAAAGCCCAAAGAAAGTGGAAAGAAAGGGGAAAGAAAACCCAAAGAAAGCCCAAAGAAAGCGCAAGGAAAGCCCAAAGAACGGGGAAAGAAAGCCCAAAGAAAGCCCAAAGAAAGCCCAAAGAAAGTGGAAAGAAAGCCCAAAGAAAGCCCAAAGAAAGGGGAAAGAAAGCCCAAAGAAAGCCCAAAGAAGGCCCAAAGAAATGTGAAAGAAAGCCCAAAGAAAGGGGAAAGAAAGCCCAAAGAAAGGGGAATGACAGCCCAAAGAAAGGGGAAAGAAAGCCCAAAGAAAGGGGAAAGAAAGCCCAAAGAAAGGGGAAAGAAAGCCCAAAGAAAGGAGAAAAAAAGCCCAAAGAATGGGGAAAGAAAGCCCAAAGAAAGCCCAAAGAAAGCGGAAAGAAAGCCCAAAGAAAGCCCAAAGAAAGCCCAAGGAAAGCCCAAAGAAAGGGGAAAGAAAGCCCAAAGAAAGGGGAATGACAGCCCAAAGAAAGGGGAAAGAAAGCCCAAAGAAAGGGGAAAGAAAGCCCACAGAAAGGGTAAAGAAAGCCCAAAGAAAGGAGAAAGAAACCCCAAAGAAGGGGGAAAGAAAGCCCAAAGAAAGGGGAAAGAAAGCCCAAAGAAAGCCCAAAGAAAGGGGAAAGAAAGCCCAAAGAAAGCCCAAAGAAAGCCCAAAGAAAGTGGAAAGAAAGGGGAAAGAAAGCCCAAAGAAAGGGGAAAGAAAGCCCAAAGAAAGGGGAAAGAAAGCCCAAGGAAATGGGAAAGAAAGCCCAAAGAAAGGTGAAATAAAGCCCAAAGAAAGGGGAAAGAAAGCCCAAAGAAAGGGGAAGAAAGCCCAAAGAAAGCCCAAAGAAAGGGGAAAGAAAGGGGAAAGAAAGCCCAAAGAAAGGGGAAAGAAAGGGGAATGAAAGCCCAAAGAAAGCCCAAAGAAAGGGGAAAGAAAGCCCAAAGAAACCCCAAAGAAAGGGGAAAGAAAGCCCAAAGACACCCCAATGAAAGGGGAAAGAAAGGGGAAAGAAAGCCCAAAGAAAGCCCAAAGAAAGCCCAAAGAAAGGGGAAAGAAAGCCCAAAGAAAGCCCAAAGAAAAGGGAAAGAAAGCGCGAAGAAAGCCCAAAGAAAGGGGAAAGAAAGCCCAAAGAAAGGGGAAAGACAGCCCAAAGAAAGCCCAAAGAAAGGGGAAAGAAAGCCCAAAGAAAGGGGAAAGACAGCAAAAAGAAGGGGAAAGAAAGCCCAAAGAAAGGGGAAAGAAAGCCCAGAGAAATCCCAAAGAAATCCCAAAGAAAGCCCAAAGAAAGGGGAAAGAAAGCCCAAAGAAAGGGGAATGACAGCCCAAAAAAAGAGGAAAGAAAGCCCAAAGAAAGGGGAAATAAAGCCCAAAGAAAGCCCGAAGAAAGCCCAAAGAAAGTGGAAAGAAATCCCAAAGAAAGCCCAAAGAAAGCCCAAGGAAAGCCCAAAGAAAGGGGAAAGAAAGCCCAAAGAAAGGGGAATGACAGCCCAAAGAAAGGGGAAAGAAAGCCCAAAGAAAGGGGAAAGAAAGCCCACAGAAAGGGTAAAGAAAGCCCAAAGAAAGGAGAAAGAAACCCCAAAGAAGGGGGAAAGAAAGCCCAAAGAAAGGGGAAAGAAAGCCCGAAGAAAGCCCAAAGAAAGTGGAAAGAAAGCCCAAAGAAAGCCCAAAGAAAGCCCAAGGAAAGCCCAAAGAAAGGGGAAAGAAAGCCCAAAGAAAGGGGAATGACAGCCCAAAGAAAGGGGAAAGAAAGCCCAAAGAAAGGGGAAAGAAAGCCCAAAGAAAGGGGAAAGAAAGCCCAGAGAAATCCAAAAGAAATCCCAAAGAAAGCCCAAAGAAAGGGGAAAGAAAGCCCAAAGAAAGGGGAATGACAGCCCAAAGAAAGAGGAAAGAAAGCCCAAAGAAAGGGGAAAGAAAGCCCAAAGAAAGGGGAAAGAATGCCCAAAGAAACGGGAAAGGAAGACCAAAGAAAGCCCAAAGAAAGCCCAAAGAAAGTGGAAAGAAAGGGGAAAGAAAACCCAAAGAAAGCCCAAAGAAAGCCCAAGGAAAGCCCAAAGAACGGGGAAAGAAAGCCCAAAGAAAGCCCAAAGAAAGCCCAAAGAAAGTGGAAAGAAAGCCCAAAGAAAGCCCAAAGAAAGGGGAAAGAAAGCCCAAAGAAAGGAGAAAAAAAGCCCAAAGAATGGGGAAAGAAAGCCCAAAGAAAGCCCAAAGAAAGCCCAAAGAAAGTGGAAAGAAAGTGGAAAGAAAGCCCAAAGAAAGCCCAAGGAAAGCCCAAAGAAAGGGGAAAGAAAGCCCAAAGAAAGGGGAATGACAGCCCAAAGAAAGGGGAAAGAAAGCCCAAAGAAAGGGGAAAGAAAGCCCACAGAAAGGGTAAAGAAAGCTCAAAGAAAGGAGAAAGAAACCCCAAAGAAGGGGGAAAGAAAGCCCAAAGAAAGGGGAAAGAAAGCCCAAAGAAAGCCCAAAGAAAGGGGAAAGAAAGCCCAAAGAAAGCCCAAAGAAAGCCCAAAGAAAGTGGAAAGAAAGGGGAAAGAAAACCCAAAGAAAGCCCAATGAAAGCCCAAGGAAAGCCCAAAGAAAGGGGAAAGAAAGCCCAAAGAAAGCCCAAAGAAAGGGGAAAGAAAGCCCAAAGAAAGCCCAAAGAAGGCCCAAAGAAATGTGAAAGAAAGCCGAAAGAAAGGGGAAAGAAAGCCCAAAGAAAGGGGAATGACAGCCCAAAGAAAGGGGAAAGAAAGCCCAAAGAAAGGGGAAAGAAAGCCCAAAGAAAGGGGAAAGAAAGCCCAAAGAAAGGGGAAAGAAAACCCAAAGAAAGGGGAAAGAAAGACCAAGGAAATGGGAAAGAAAGCCCAAAGAAAGGGGAAATAAAGCCCAAAGAAAGGGGAAAGAAAGCCCAAAGAAAGGGGAAGAAAGCCCAAAGAAAGCCCAAAGAAAGGGGAAAGAAAGGGGAAAGAAAGCCCAAAGAAAGGGGAAAGAAAGGGGAATGAAAGCCCAAAGAAAGCCCAAAGAAAGGGGAAAGAAAGCCCAAAGAAACCCCAAAGAAAGGGGAAATAAAGCCCAAAGACACCCCAATGAAAGGGGAAAGAAAGGGGAAAGAAAGCCCAAAGAAAGCCCAAAGAAAGCCCAAAGAAAGGGGAAAGAAAGCCCAAAGAAACCCAAAAGAAAGGGGAAAGAAAGCCCAAAGACACCCCAATGAAAGGGGAAAGAAAGGGGAAAGAAAGCCCAAAGAAAGCCAAAGAAAGCCCAAAGAAAGGGGAAAGAAAGCCCAAAGAAAGCCCAAAGAAAAGGGAAAGAAAGCGCGAAGAAAGCCCAAAGAAAGGGGAAAGAAAGCCCAAAGAAAGGGGAAAGACAGCCCAAAGAAAGCACAAAGAAGGGGGAAAGAAAGCCCAAAGAAAGGGGAAAGACAGCAAAAAGAAAGGGGAAAGAAAGCCCAAAGAAAGGGGAAAGAAAGCCCAGAGAAATCCCAAAGAAATCCCAAAGAAAGCCCAAAGAAAGGGGAAAGAAAGCCCAAAGAAAGGGGAATGACAGCCCAAAGAAAGAGGAAAGAAAGCCCAAAGAAAGGGGAAAGAAAGCCCAAAGAAAGGGGAAAGAATGCCCAAAGAAACGGGAAAGGAAGACCAAAGAAAGCCCAAAGAAAGCCCAAAGAAAGTGGAAAGAAAGGGGAAAGAAAACCCAAAGAAAGCCCAAAGAAAGCCCAAGGAAAGCCCAAAGGACGGGGAAAGAAAGCCCAAAGAAAGCCCAAAGAAAGCCCAAAGAAAGTGGAAAGAAAGCCCAAAGAAAGCCCAAAGAAAGGGGAAAGAAAGCCCAAAGAAAGCCCAAAGAAGGCCCAAAGAAATGTGAAAGAAAGCCCAAAGAAAGGGGAAAGAAAGCCCAAAGAAAGGGGAATGACAGCCCAAAGAAAGGGGAAAGAAAGCCCAAAGAAAGGGGAAAGAAAGCCCAAAGAAAGGGGAAAGAAAGCCCAAAGAAAGGAGAAAAAAAGCCCAAAGAATGGGGAAAGAAAGCCCAAAGAAAGAACAAAGAAAGCCCAAAGAAAGTGGAAAGAAAGCCCAAAGAAAGCCCAAAAAAAGCCCAAGGAAAGCCCAAAGAAAGTGGAAAGAAAGGGGAAAGAAAACCCAAAGAAAGCCCAAAGAAAGCCCAAGGAAAGCCCAAAGAACGGGGAAAGAAAGCCCAAAGAAAGCCCAAAGAAAGCCCAAAGAAAGTGGAAAGAAAGCCCAAAGAAAGCCCAAAGAAAGGGGAAAGAAAGCCCAAAGAAAGCCCAAAGAAGGCCCAAAGAAAGGGGGAAGAAAGCCCAAAGAAAGGGGAAAGAAAGCCCAAAGAAAGGGGAAAGAAAGCCCAAAGAAAGTGGAAAGAAAGCCCAAAGAAAGGGGAAAGAAAGCCCAAAGAAAGGGGAAAGAAAGCCCAAAGAAAGGAGAAAAAAAGCCCAAAGAATGGGGAAAGAAAGCCCAAAGAAAGCCCAAAGAAAGCCCAAAGAAAGTGGAAAGAAAGTGGAAAGAAAGCCCAAAGAAAGCCCAAGGAAAGCCCAAAGAAAGGGGAAAGAAAGCCCAAAGAAAGGGGAATGACAGCCCAAAGAAAGGGGAAAGAAAGCCCAAAGAAAGGGGAAAGAAAGCCCACAGAAAGGGTAAAGAAAGCTCAAAGAAAGGAGAAAGAAACCCCAAAGAAGGGGGAAAGAAAGCCCAAAGAAAGGGGAAAGAAAGCCCAAAGAAAGCCCAAAGAAAGGGGAAAGAAAGCCCAAAGAAAGCCCAAAGAAAGCCCAAAGAAAGTGGAAAGAAAGGGGAAAGAAAGCCCAAAGAAAGGGGAATGACAGCCCAAAGAAAGGGGAAAGAAAGCCCAAAGAAAGGGGAAAGAAAGCCCACAGAAAGGGTAAAGAAAGCTCAAAGAAAGGAGAAAGAAACCCCAAAGAAGGGGGAAAGAAAGCCCAAAGAAAGGGGAAAGAAAGCCCAAAGAAAGCCCAAAGAAAGGGGAAAGAAAGCCCAAAGAAAGCCCAAAGAAAGCCCAAAGAAAGTGGAAAGAAAGGGGAAAGAAAACCCAAAGAAAGCCCAATGAAAGCCCAAAGAAAGGGGAAAGAAAGCCCAAAGAAAGCCCAAAGAAAGGGGAAAGAAAGCCCAAAGAAAGCCCAAAGAAGGCCCAAAGAAATGTGAAAGAAAGCCGAAAGAAAGGGGAAAGAAAGCCCAAAGAAAGGGGAATGACAGCCCAAAGAAAGGGGAAAGAAAGCCCAAAGAAAGGGGAAAGAAAGCCCAAAGAAAGGGGAAAGAAAGCCCAAAGAAAGGGGAAAGAAAGCCCAAAGAAAGGGGAAAGAAAGACCAAGGAAATGGGAAAGAAAGCCCAAAGAAAGGGGAAATAAAGCCCAAAGAAAGGGGAAAGAAAGCCCAAAGAAAGGGGAAGAAAGCCCAAAGAAAGCCCAAAGAAAGGGGAAAGAAAGGGGAAAGAAAGCCCAAAGAAAGGGGAAAGAAAGGGGAATGAAAGCCCAAAGAAAGCCCAAAGAAAGGGGAAAGAAAGCCCAAAGAAACCCCAAAGAAAGGGGAAAGAAAGCCCAAAGACACCCCAATGAAAGGGGAAAGAAAGGGGAAAGAAAGCCCAAAGAAAGCCCAAAGAAAGCCCAAAGAAAGGGGAAAGAAAGCCCAAAGAAACCCAAAAGAAAGGGGAAAGAAAGCCCAAAGACACCCCAATGAAAGGGGAAAGAAAGGGGAAAGAAAGCCCAAAGAAAGCCCAAAGAAAGCCCAAAGAAAGGGGAAAGAAAGCCCAAAGAAAGCCCAAAGAAAAGGGAAAGAAAGCGCGAAGAAAGCCCAAAGAAAGGGGAAAGAAAGCCCAAAGAAAGGGGAAAGACAGCCCAAAGAAAGCACAAAGAAGGGGGAAAGAAAGCCCAAAGAAAGGGGAAAGACAGCAAAAAGAAAGGGGAAAGAAAGCCCAAAGAAAGGGGAAAGAAAGCCCAGAGAAATCCCAAAGAAATCCCAAAGAAAGCCCAAAGAAAGGGGAAAGAAAGCCCAAAGAAAGGGGAATGACAGCCCAAAGAAAGAGGAAAGAAAGCCCAAAGAAAGGGGAAAGAAAGCCCAAAGAAAGGGGAAAGAATGCCCAAAGAAACGGGAAAGGAAGACCAAAGAAAGCCCAAAGAAAGCCCAAAGAAAGTGGAAAGAAAGGGGAAAGAAAACCCAAAGAAAGCCCAAAGAAAGCCCAAGGAAAGCCCAAAGAACGGGGAAAGAAAGCCCAAAGAAAGCCCAAAGAAAGCCCAAAGAAAGTGGAAAGAAAGCCCAAAGAAAGCCCAAAGAAAGGGGAAAGAAAGCCCAAAGAAAGCCCAAAGAAGGCCCAAAGAAATGTGAAAGAAAGCCCAAAGAAAGGGGAAAGAAAGCCCAAAGAAAGGGGAATGACAGCCCAAAGAAAGGGGAAAGAAAGCCCAAAGAAAGGGGAAAGAAAGCCCAAAGAAAGGGGAAAGAAAGCCCAAAGAAAGGAGAAAAAAAGCCCAAAGAATGGGGAAAGAAAGCCCAAAGAAAGCCCAAAGAAAGCCCAAAGAAAGTGGAAAGAAAGCCCAAAGAAAGCCCAAAAAAAGCCCAAGGAAAGCCCAAAGAAAGGGGAAAGAAAGCCCAAAGAAAGGGGAATGACAGCCCAAAGAAAGGGGAAAGAAAGCCCAAAGAAAGGGGAAAGAAAGCCCACAGAAAGGGTAAAGAAAGCCCAAAGAAAGGAGAAAGAAACCCCAAAGAAGGGGGAAAGAAAGCCCAAAGAAAGGGGAAAGAAAGCCCAAAGAAAGCCCAAAGAAAGGGGAAAGAAAGCCCAAAGAAAGCCCAAAGAAAGCCCAAAGAAAGTGGAAAGAAAGGGGAAAGAAAGCCCAAAGAAAGGGGAAAGAAAGCCCAAAGAAAGGGGAAAGAAAGCCCAAGGAAATGGGAAAGAAAGCCCAAAGAAAGGTGAAATAAAGCCCAAAGAAAGGGGAAAGAAAGCCCAAAGAAAGGGGAAGAAAGCCCAAAGAAAGCCCAAAGAAAGGGGAAAGAAAGGGGAAAGAAAGCCCAAAGAAAGGGGAAAGAAAGGGGAATGAAAGCCCAAAGAAAGCCCAAAGAAAGGGGAAAGAAAGCCCAAAGAAACCCCAAAGAAAGGGGAAAGAAAGCCCAAAGACACCCCAATGAAAGGGGAAAGAAAGGGGAAAGAAAGCCCAAAGAAAGCCCAAAGAAAGCCCAAAGAAAGGGGAAAGAAAGCCCAAAGAAAGCCCAAAGAAAAGGGAAAGAAAGCGCGAAGAAAGCCCAAAGAAAGGGGAAAGAAAGCCCAAAGAAAGGGGAAAGACAGCCCAAAGAAAGCCCAAAGAAAGGGGAAAGAAAGCCCAAAGAAAGGGGAAAGACAGCAAAAAGAAAGGGGAAAGAAAGCCCAAAGAAAGGGGAAAGAAAGCCCAGAGAAATCCCAAAGAAATCCCAAAGAAAGCCCAAAGAAAGGGGAAAGAAAGCCCAAAGAAAGGGGAATGACAGCCCAAAGAAAGAGGAAAGAAAGCCCAAAGAAAGGGGAAAGAAAGCCCAAAGAAAGGGGAAAGAATGCCCAAAGAAACGGGAAAGGAAGACCAAAGAAAGCCCAAAGAAAGCCCAAAGAAAGTGGAAAGAAAGGGGAAAGAAAACCCAAAGAAAGCCCAAAGAAAGCCCAAGGAAAGCCCAAAGAACGGGGAAAGAAAGCCCAAAAAAGCCCAAAGAAAGCCCAAAGAAAGTGGAAAGAAAGCCCAAAGAAAGCCCAAAGAAAGGGGAAAGAAAGCCCAAAGAAAGCCCAAAGAAGGCCCAAAGAAATGTGAAAGAAAGCCCAAAGAAAGGGGAAAGAAAGCCCAAAGAAAGGGGAATGACAGCCCAAAGAAAGGGGAAAGAAAGCCCAAAGAAAGGGGAAAGAAAGCCCAAAGAAAGGGGAAAGAAAGCCCAAAGAAAGGAGAAAGAAAGCCCAAAGAAAGGGGAAAGAAAGCCCAAAGAAAGCCCGAAGAAAGCCCAAAGAAAGTGGAAAGAAAGCCCAAAGAAAGCCCAAAGAAAGCCCAAGGAAAGCCCAAAGAAAGGGGAAAGAAAGCCCAAAGAAAGGGGAATGACAGCCCAAAGAAAGGGGAAAGAAAGCCCAAAGAAAGGGGAAAGAAAGCCCACAGAAAGGGTAAAGAAAGCCCAAAGAAAGGAGAAAGAAACCCCAAAGAAGGGGGAAAGAAAGCCCAAAGAAAGGGGAAAGAAAGCCCAAAGAAAGCCCAAAGAAAGTGGAAAGAAAGGGGAAAGAAAGCCCAAAGAAAGCCCAAAGAAAGCCAAAAGAAAGCCCAAAGAAAGGGGAAAGAAAGCCCAAAGAAAGGGGAAAGAAAGCCCAAAGAAAGCCCAAAGAAAGGGGAAAGAAAGGGGAAAGAAAGCCCAAAGAAAGGGGAAAGAAAGCCCAAAGAAAGCCCAAAGAAAGTGGAAACAAAGCCCAAAGAAAGGGGAAAGAAAGAGGAAAGAAAGCCCAAAGAAAGCCCAAGGAAAGCCCAAAGAAAGGGGAAAGAAAGCCCAAAGAAAGCCCAAAGAAAGGGGAAAGAAAGCCCAAAGAAAGGGGATAGAAAGCCCAAAGAAAGGAGAAAGAAAGCCCAAAGAAAGGGGAAAGAAAGCTCAAAGAAAACACCAAGAACGGGGAAAGAAAGCCCAAAGAAAGGGAAAAGAAAGCCCAAAGAAAGGGGGAAGAAAGCCCAAAGAAAGGGGAAAGAAAGCCCAAAGAAAGGGGAAAGAAAGCCCAAAGAAAGTGGAAAGAAAGCCCAAAGAAAGGGGAAAGAAAGCCCAAAGAAAGCCCAATCAAAGGGGAAAGAAAGCCCAAAGAAAGGGGAAAGAAAGCCCAGAGAAAGCCCAAAGAAAGACCAAAGAAAGCCCAAAGAAAGGGGAAAGAAAGCCCAAAGAAAGGGGAAAGAAAGGGGAAAGAAAGCCCAAAGAAAGCCCAAAGAAAGCCCAAGGAAAGCCCAAAGAAAGGGGAAAGAAAGCCCAAAGAAAGGGGAATGACAGCCCAAAGAAAGGGGAAAGAAAGGATAAAGAAAGGGGAAAGAATGCCCAAAGAAAGGGGAAAGAAAGCCCAAAGAAAGCCCAAAGAAAGGTGAAAGAAACGGGAAAGAAAGCCCAAAGAAAGGGGAAAGAAAGGGGAAAGAAAGCCCAAAGAAAGGGGAAAGGAAGCCCAAAGAAAGGGGATAGAAAGCCCAAAGAAAGGGGAAAGAAAGCCCAAAGAAAGCCCAAAGAAAGCCCAAAGAAAGGGGAAAGAAAGCCCAAAGAAAGCCCAAAGAAAGGGGAAAGAAAGCCCAAAGAAAGGGGAAAGATAGCCCAAAGAAAACCCAAAGAAAGCCCAAAGAAAGCCCACAGAAAGCCCAAAGAAAGCCCAAAGAAAGCCCAAAGAAAGCCCAAAGAAAGGCCAAAGAAAGGGGAAAGAAAGCCCAAAGAAAAGGGAAAGAAAGCCCAAAGAAAGGGGAATGACAGCCCAAAGAAAGGGGAAAGAAAGCCCAAAGAAAGGGGAAAGAAAGCCCAAAGAAATGGGAAGAAAGCCCAAAGAAAGCCCAAAGAAAGCCCAAAGAAAGGGGAAAGAAAGCCCAAAGAAAGCCCAAAGAAAGCCCGAAGAAAGCCCACAGTAAGCCCAAAGAAAGCCCAAAGAAAGCCCAAAGAAAGCCCAAAGAAAGGCCAAAGAAAGGGGAAAGAAAGCCCAAAGAAAAGGGAAAGAAAGCCCAAAGAAAGGGGAATGACAGCCCAAAGAAAGGGGAAAGAAAGCCCAAAGAAAGGGGAAAGAAAGCCCAAAGAAATGGAAAAGAAAGCCCAAAGAAAGGGGAAAGAAAGCCCAAAGAAAGGGGAAAGAAAGCCCAAAGAAAGCCCAAGGGAAGCCCAAAGAAAGGGGAAAGAAAGCCCAAAGAAAGGGGAATGACAGCCCAAAGAAAGGGGAAAGAAAGCCCAAAGAAAGGGGAAAGAAAGCCCAAAGAAAGGGGAAAGAAAGCCCAAAGAAAGGGGAAAGACAGCCCAAAGAAAAGGGAAAGAAAGCCCAAAGAAAGGGGAAACAAAGCCCAAAGAAAGAGGAAAGAAAGCCCAAAGAAAGCGAAAAGAAAGCCCAAAGAAAGGGGAAAGAAAGCGCAAAGAAAGCCCAAAGAAAGGGGAAAGAAAGTCCAAAGAAAGGGGAAAGAAAGCCCAAAGAAAGGGGAAAGAAAGCCCAAAGAAAGCCCAAAGAAAGGGGAAAGGAAGCGCAAAGAAAGGGGATAGAAAGCCCAAAGAAAGGGGAAAGAAAGCCCAAAGAAAGCCCAAAGAAAGGGGAAAGAAAGCCCAAAGAAAGCCCAAAGAAAGGGGAAAGAAAGCCCAAAGAATGCCCAAATAAAGGGGAAAGAATGCCCAAAGAAACGGGAAAGGAATACCAAAGGAAGCCCAAAGAAAGCCAAAAGAAAGTGGAAAGAAAGGGGAAAGAAAACCCAAAGAAAGCCCAAAGAAAGCCCAAGGAAAGCCCAAAGAACCGGGAAAGAAAGCCCAAAGAAAGCCAAAAGAAAGCCCAAAGAAAGTGGAAAGAAAGCCCAAAGAAAGCCCAAAGAAAGGGGAAAGAAAGCCCAAAGAAAGCCCAAAGAAGGCCCAAAGAAATGTGAAAGAAAGCCCAAAGAAAGGGGAAAGAAAGCCCAAAGAAAGGGGAATGACAGCCCAAAGAAAGGGGAAAGAAAGCCCAAAGAAAGGGGAAAGAAAGCCCAAAGAAAGGGGAAAGAAAGCCCAAAGAAAGGGGAAAGAAAGCCCAAAGAAAGCCCAAAGAAAGTGGAAAGAAAGGGGAAAGAAAGCCCAAAGAAAGCCCAAAGAAAGCCAAAAGAAAGCCCAAAGAAAGGGGAAAGAAAGCCCAAAGAAAGGGGAAAGAAAGCCCAAAGAAACCCCAAAGATACGGGAAAGAAAGGGGAGAGAAAGAACAAAGAAAGGGGAAAGAAAGCCCAAAGAAAGCCCAAAGAAAGGGGAAAGAAAGCCCAAAGAAAGTGGAAACAAAGCCCAAAGAAAGGGGAAAGAAAGTCCAAAGAAACCCCAAAGAAAGGGGAAAGAAAGCCCAAAGACACCCCAATGAAAGGGGAAAGAAAGCCCAAAGAAAGGGGAAAGAAAGCCCAAGGAAATGGGAAAGAAAGCCCAAAGAAAGGGGAAATAAAGCCCAAAGAAAGGGGAAAGAAAGCCCAAAGAAAGGGGAAGAAAGCCCAAAGAAAGCCCAAAGAAAGGGGAAAGAAAGGGGAAAGAAAGCCCAAAGAAAGGGGAAAGAAAGCGGAATGAAAGCCCAAAGAAAGCCCAAAGAGAGGGGAAAGAAAGCCCAAAGAAACCCCAAAGAAAGGGGAAAGAAAGCCCAAAGAAAGCCCAAAGAAAGGGGAAAGAAAGGGGAAAGAAAGCCCAAAGAAAGCCCAAAGAAAGCCCAAAGAAAGGGGAAAGAAAGCCCAAAGAAAGCCCAAAGAAAAGGGAAAGAAAGCGCGAAGAAAGCCCAAAGAAAGGGGAAAGAAAGCCCAAAGAAAGGGGAAAGAATGCCCAAAGAAACGGGAAAGGAAGACCAAAGAAAGCCCAAAGAAAGCCCAAAGAAAGTGGAAAGAAAGGGGAAAGAAAACCCAAAGAAAGCCCAAAGAAAGCCCAAGGAAAGCCCAAAGAACGGGGAAAGAAAGCCCAAAGAAAGCCCAAAGAAAGCCCAAAGAAAGTGGAAAGAAAGCCCAAAGAAAGCCCAAAGAAAGGGGAAAGAAAGCCCAAAGAAAGCCCAAAGAAGGCCCAAAGAAATGTGAAAGAAAGCCCAAAGAAAGGGGAAAGAAAGCCCAAAGAAAGGGGAATGACAGCCCAAAGAAAGGGGAAAGAAAGCCCAAAGAAAGGGGAAGGAAAGCCCAAAGAAAGGGGAAAGAAAGCCCAAAGAAAGGAGAAAAAAAGCCCAAAGAATGGGGAAAGAAAGCCCAAAGAAAGCCCAAAGAAAGCCCAAAGAAAGTGGAAAGAAAGTGGAAAGAAAGCCCAAAGAAAGCCCAAGGAAAGCCCAAAGAAAGGGGAAAGAAAGCCCAAAGAAAGGGGAATGACAGCCCAAAGAAAGGGGAAAGAAAGCCCAAAGAAAGGGGAAAGAAAGCCCACAGAAAGGGTAAAGAAAGCCCAAAGAAAGGAGAAAGAAACCCCAAAGAAGGGGGAAAGAAAACCCAAAGAAAGGGGAAAGAAAGCCCAAAGAAAGCCCAAAGAAAGGGGAAAGAAAGCCCAAAGAAAGCCCAAAGAAAGCCCAAAGAAAGTGGAAAGAAAGGGGAAAGAAAACCCAAAGAAAGCCCAATGAAAGCCCAAGGAAAGCCCAAAGAAAGGGGAAAGAAAGCCCAAAGAAAGCCCAAAGAAAGGGGAAAGAAAGCCCAAAGAAAGCCCAAAGAAGGCCCAAAGAAATGTGAAAGAAAGCCGAAAGAAAGTGGAAAGAAAGCCCAAAGAAAGTGGAATGACAGCCCAAAGAAAGGGGAAAGAAAGCCCAAAGAAAGGGAAAGAAAGCCCAAAGAAAGGGGAAAGAAAGCCCAAAGAAAGGGGAAAGAAAGCCCAAAGAAAGGGGAAAGAAAGACCAAGGAAATGGGAAAGAAAGCCCAAAGAAAGGGGAAATAAAGCCCAAAGAAAGCCCAAAGAAAGGGGAAAGAAAGGGGAAAGAAAACCCAAAGAAAGGGGAAAGAAAGGGGAATGAAAGCCCAAAGAAAGCCCAAAGAAAGGGGAAAGAAAGCCCAAAGAAACCCCAAAGAAAGGGGAAAGAAAGCCCAAAGACACCCCAATGAAAGGGGAAAGAAAGGGGAAAGAAAGCCCAAAGAAAGCCCAAAGAAAGCGGAAAGAAAGCCCAAAGAAACCCCAAAGAAAGGGGAAAGAAAGCCCAAAGACACCCCAATGAAAGGGGAAAGAAAGGGGAAAGAAAGCCCAAAGAAAGCCCAAAGAAAGCCCAAAGAAAGGGGAAAGAAAGCCCAAAGAAAGCCCAAAGAAAAGGGAAAGAAAGCGCGAAGAAAGCCCAAAGAAAGGGGAAAGAAAGCCCAAAGAAAGGGGAAAGACAGCCCAAAGAAAGCCCAAAGAAGGGGGAAAGAAAGCCCAAAGAAAGGGGAAAGACAGCAAAAAGAAAGGGGAAAGAAAGCCCAAAGAAAGGGGAAAGAAAGCCCAGAGAAATCCCAAAGAAATCCCAAAGAAAGCCCAAAGAAAGGGGAAAGAAAGCCCAAAGAAAGGGGAATGACAGCCCAAAGAAAGAGGAAAGAAAGCCCAAAGAAAGGGGAAAGAAAGCCCAAAGAAAGGGGAAAGAATGCCCAAAGAAACGGGAAAGGAAGACCAAAGAAAGCCCAAAGAAAGCCCAAATAAAGTGGAAAGAAAAGGGAAAGAAAACCCAAAGAAAGCCCAAAGAAAGCCCAAGGAAAGCCCAAAGAACGGGGAAAGAAAGCCCAAAGAAAGCCCAAAGAAAGCCCAAAGAAAGTGGAAAGAAAGCCCAAAGAAAGCCCAAAGAAAGGGGAAAGAAAGCCCAAAGAAAGGGGAAAGAAAGCCCAAAGAAAGGAGAAAAAAAGCCCAAAGAATGGGGAAAGAAAGCCCAAAGAAAGCCCAAAGAAAGCCCAAAAAAAGTGGAAAGAAAGCCCAAAGAAAGCCCAAAGAAAGCCCAAGGAAAGCCCAAAGAAAGCGGAAAGAAAGCCCAAAGAAAGGGGAATGACAGCCCAAAGAAAGGGGAAAGAAAGCCCAAAGAAAGGGGAAAGAAAGCCCACAGAAAGGGTAAAGAAAGCCCAAAGAAAGGAGAAAGAAACCCCAAAGAAGGGGGAAAGAAAGCCCAAAGAAAGGGGAAAGAAAGCCCAAAGAAAGCCCAAAGAAAGGGGAAAGAAAGCCCAAAGAAAGCCCAAAGAAAGCCCAAAGAAAGTGGAAAGAAAGGGGAAAGAAAGCCCAAAGAAAGGGGAAAGAAAGCCCAAAGAAAGGGGAAAGAAAGCCCAAGGAAATGGGAAAGAAAGCCCAAAGAAAGGTGAAATAAAGCCCAAAGAAAGGGGAAAGAAAGCCCAAAGAAAGGGGAAGAAAGCCCAAAGAAAGCCCAAAGAAAGGGGAAAGAAAGGGGAAAGAAAGCCCAAAGAAAGGGGAAAGAAAGGGAATGAAAGCCCAAAGAAAGCCCAAAGAAAGGGGAAAGAAAGCCCAAAGAAACCCCAAAGAAAGGGGAAAGAAAGCCCAAAGACACCCCAATGAAAGGGGAAAGAAAGGGGAAAGAAAGCCCAAAGAAAGCCCAAAGAAAGCCCAAAGAAAGGGGAAAGAAAGTCCAAAGAAACCCCAAAGAAAGGGGAAAGAAAGCCCAAAGACACCCCAATGAAAGGGGAAAGAAAGCCCAAAGAAAGGGGAAAGAAAGCCCAAGGAAATGGGAAAGAAAGCCCCAAAGAAAGGGGAAATAAAGCCCAAAGAAAGGGGAAAGAAAGCCCAAAGAAAGGGGAAGAAAGCCCAAAGAAAGCCCAAAGAAAGGGGAAAGAAAGGGGAAAGAAAGCCCAAAGAAAGGGGGAAAGAAAGCGGAATGAAAGCCCAAAGAAAGCCCAAAGAAAGGGGAAAGAAAGCCCAAAGAAACCCCAAAGAAAGGGGAAAGAAAGCCCAAAGAAAGCCCAAAGAAAGGGGAAAGAAAGGGGAAAGAAAGCCCAAAGAAAGCCCAAAGAAAGCCCAAAGAAAGGGGAAAGAAAGCCCAAAGAAAGCCCAAAGAAAAGGGAAAGAAAGCGCGAAGAAAGCCCAAAGAAAGGGGAAAGAAAGCCCAAAGAAAGGGGAAAGACAGCCCAAAGAAAGCCCAAAGAAGGGGGAAAGAAAGTCCAAAGAAAGGGGAAAGACAGCAAAAAGAAAGGGGAAAGAAAGCCCAAAGAAAGGGGAAAGAAAGCCCAGAGAAATCCCAAAGAAATCCCAAAGAAAGCCCAAAGAAAGGGGAAAGAAAGCCCAAAGAAAGGGGAATGACAGCCCAAAGAAAGAGGAAAGAAAGCCCAAAGAAAGGGGAAAGAAAGCCCAAAGAAAGGGGAAAGAATGCCCAAAGAAACGGGAAAGGAAGACCAAAGAAAGCCCAAAGAAAGCCCAAAGAAAGTGGAAAGAAAGGGGAAAGAAAACCCAAAGAAAGCCCAAAGAAAGCCCAGGAAAGCCCAAAGAACGGGGAAAGAAAGCCCAAAGAAAGCCCAAAGAAAGCCCAAAGAAAGTGGAAAGAAAGCCCAAAGAAAGCCCAAAGAAAGGGGAAAGAAAGCCCAAAGAAAGCCCAAAGAAGGCCCAAAGAAATGTGAAAGAAAGCCCAAAGAAAGGGGAAAGAAAGCCCAAAGAAAGGGGAATGACAGCCCAAAGAAAGGGGAAAGAAAGCCCAAAGAAAGGGGAAAGAAAGCCCAAAGAAAGGGGAAAGAAAGCCCAAAGAAAGGAGAAAAAAAGCCCAAAGAATGGGGAAAGAAAGCCCAAAGAAAGCCCAAAGAAAGCCCAAAGAAAGTGGAAAGAAAGTGGAAAGAAAGCCCAAAGAAAGCCCAAAGAAAGCCCAAAGAAAGTGGAAAGAAAGGGGGAAAGAAAACCAAAGAAAGCCCAATGAAAGCCCAAGGAAAGCCCAAAGAAAGGGGGAAAGAAAGCCCAAAGAAAGCCCAAAGAAAGGGGAAAGAAAGCCCAAAGCAAGCCCAAAGAAGGCCCAAAGAAATGTGAAAGAAAGCCGAAAGAAAGGGGAAAGAAAGCCCAAAGAAAGTGGAATGACAGCCCAAAGAAAGGGGAAAGAAAGCCCAAAGAAAGGGGAAAGAAAGCCCAAAGAAAGGGGAAAGAAAGCCCAAAGAAAGGGGAAAGAAAGCCAAAGAAAGGGGGAAAGAAAGACCAAGGAAATGGGAAAGAAAGCCCAAAGAAAGGGGAAATAAAGCCCAAAGAAAGCCCAAAGAAAGGGGAAAGAAAGGGGAAAGAAAGCCCAAAGAAAGGGGAAAGAAAGGGGAATGAAAGCCCAAAGAAAGCCCAAAGAAAGGGGAAAGAAAGCCCAAAGAAACCCCAAAGAAAGGGGAAAGAAAGCCCAAAGACACCCCAATGAAAGGGGAAAGAAAGGGGAAAGAAAGCCCAAAGAAAGCCCAAAGAAAGCGGAAAGAAAGCCCAAAGAAACCCCAAAGAAAGGGGAAAGAAAACCCAAAGACACCCCAATGAAAGGGGAAAGAAAGGGGAAAGAAAGCCCAAAGAAAGCCCAAAGAAAGCCCAAAGAAAGGGGAAAGAAAGCCCAAAGAAAGCCCAAAGAAAAGGGAAAGAAAGCGCGAAGAAAGCCCAAAGAAGGGGGAAAGAAAGCCCAAAGAAAGGGGGAAAGACAGCAAAAAGAAAGGGGAAAGAAAGCCAAAGAAAGGATAAAGAAAGCCCAGAGAAATCCCAAAGAAATCCCAAAGAAAGCCCAAAGAAAGGGGAAAGAAAGCCAAAGAAAGGGGAATGACAGCCCAAAGAAGAGGAAAGAAAGCCCAAAGAAAGGGGAAAGAAAGCCCAAAGAAAGGGGAAAGAATGCCCAAAGAAACGGGAAAGGAAGACCAAAGAAAGCCCAAAGAAAGCCCAAATAAAGTGGAAAGAAAAGGGAAAGAAAACCCAAAGAAAGCCCAAAGAAAGCCCAAGGAAAGCCCAAAGAACGGGGAAAGAAAGCCCAAAGAAAGCCCAAAGAAAGCCCAAAGAAAGTGGAGAGAAAGCCCAAAGAAAGCCCAAAGAAAGGGGAAAGAAAGCCCAAAGAAAGCCCAAAGAAGGCCCAAAGAAATGTGAAAGAAAGCCCAAAGAAAGGGGAAAGAAAGCCCAAAGAAAGGGGAATGACAGCCCAAAGAAAGGGGAAAGAAAGCCCAAAGAAAGGGGAAAGAAAGCCCAAAGAAAGGAGAAAAAAAGCCCAAAGAATGGGGAAAGAAAGCCCAAAGAAAGCCCAAAGAAAGCCCAAAAAAGTGGAAAGAAAGCCCAAAGAAAGCCCAAAGAAACCCAAGAAAGCCCAAAGAAAGGGGAAAGAAAGCCCAAAGAAAGGGGAATGACAGCCCAAAGAAGGGGAAAGAAAGCCCAAAGAAAGGGGAAAGAAAGCCCACAGAAAGGGTAAAGAAAGCCCAAAGAAAGGAGAAAGAAACCCCAAAGAAGGGGGAAAGAAAGCCCAAAGAAAGGGGAAAGAAAGCCCAAAGAAAGCCCAAAGAAAGGGGAAAGAAAGCCCAAAGAAAGCCCAAAGAAAGCCCAAAGAAAGTGGAAAGAAGGGGAAAGAAAGCCCAAAGAAAGGGGAAAGAAAGCCCAAAGAAAGGGGAAAGAAAGCCCAAGGAAATGGGAAAGAAAGCCAAAGAAAGGTGAAATAAAGCCCAAAGAAAGGGGAAAGAAAGCCCAAAGAAAGGGGAAGAAAGCCCAAAGAAAGCCCAAAGAAAGGGGAAAGAAAGGGGAAAGAAAGCCCAAAGAAAGGGGAAAGAAAGGGGAATGAAAGCCCAAAGAAAGCCCAAAGAAAGGGGAAAGAAAGCCCAAAGAAACCCCAAAGAAAGGGGAAAGAAAGCCCAAAGACACCCCAATGAAAGGGGAAAGAAAGGGGAAAGAAAGCCCAAAGAAAGCCCAAAGAAAGCCCAAAGAAGGGGAAAGAAAGCCCAAAGAAAGCCCAAAGAAAAGGGAAAGAAAGCGCGAAGAAAGCCCAAAGAAAGGGGAAAGAAAGCCCAAAGAAAGGGGAAAGACAGCCCAAAGAAAGCCCAAAGAAAGGGGAAAGAAAGCCCAAAGAAAGGGGAAAGACAGCAAAAAGAAAGGGGAAAGAAAGCCCAAAGAAAGGGAAAGAAAGCCCAGAGAAATCCCAAAGAAATCCCAAAGAAAGCCCAAAGAAAGGGGAAAGAAAGCCCAAAGAAAGGGGAATGACAGCCCAAAGAAAGAGGAAAGAAAGCCCAAAGAAAGGGGAAAGAAAGCCCAAAGAAAGGGGAAAGAATGCCCAAAGAAACGGGAAAGGAAGACCAAAGAAAGCCCAAAGAAAGCCCAAAGAAAGTGGAAAGAATGGGGAAAGAAAACCCAAAGAAAGCCCAAGAAAGCCCAAGGAAAGCCCAAAGAACGGGGAAAGAAAGCCCAAAGAAAGCCAAAGAAAGCCCAAAGAAAGTGGAAAGAAAGCCCAAAGAAAGCCCAAAGAAAGGGGAAAGAAAGCCCAAAGAAAGCCCAAAGAAGGCCCAAAGAAATGTGAAAGAAAGCCCAAAGAAAGGGGAAAGAAAGCCCAAAGAAAGGGGAATGACAGCCCAAAGAAAGGGGAAAGAAAGCCCAAAGAAAGGGGAAAGAAAGCCCAAAGAAAGGGGAAAGAAAGCCCAAAGAAAGGAGAAAGAAAGCCCAAAGAAAGGGGGAAAGAAAGCCCAAAGAAAGCCCAAAGAAAGCCCAAAGAAAGTGGAAAGAAAGCCCAAAGAAAGCCCAAAGAAAGCCCAAGGAAAGCCCAAAGAAAGGGGAAAGAAAGCCAAAGAAAGGGGAATGACAGCCCAAAGAAGGGGAAAGAAAGCCCAAAGAAAGGGGAAAGAAAGCCCAAAGAAAGTGGAAAGAAAGGGGGAAAGAAAGCCCAAAGAAAGCCAAAGAAAGCCAAAAGAAAGCCCAAAGAAAGGGGAAAGAAAGCCCAAAGAAAGGGGAAAGAAAGCCCAAAGAATGCCCAAAGAAAGGGGAAAGAAAGGGGAAAGAAAGCCAAAGAAAGGGGAAAGAAAGCCCAAAGGAAAGCCCAAAGAAAGTGGAAACAAAGCCCAAAGAAAGGGGGAAAGAAAGAGGAAAGAAAGCCCCAAGAAAGCCCAAGGAAAGCCCAAAGAAAGGGGAAAGAAAGCCCAAAGAAAGCCCAAAGAAAGGGGAAAGAAAGCCCAAAGAAAGGGGATAGAAAGCCCAAAGAAAGGAGAAAGAAAGCCCCAAAGAAAGGGGAAAGAAAGCCCAAAGAAAGGGGAAAGAAGGCCCAAAGAAAGTGGAAAGAAAGCCCAAAGAAAGGGGAAAGAAAGCCCAAAGAAAGCCCAATCAAAGGGGAAAGAAAGCCCAAAGAAAGGGGGAAAGAAAGCCCAGAGAAAGCCCAAAGAAAGCCCAAAGAAAGCCCAAAGAAAGCCCAAAGAAAGGGGAAAGAAAGCCCAAAGAAAGGGGAAAGAAAGGGGAAAGAAAGCCCAAAGAAAGCCCAAAGAAAGCCCAAGGAAAGCCCAAAGAAAGGGGAAAGAAAGCCAAAGAAAGGGGAAGAAAGCCCAAAGAAAGCCCAAAGAAAGGGGAAAGAAAGGGGAAAGAAAAGCCCAAAGAAAGGGGAAAGAAAGCGGAATGAAAGCCCAAAGAAAGCCCAAAGAAAGGGGAAAGAAAGCCCAAAGAAACCCCAAAGAAAGGGGAAAGAAAGCCCAAAGAAAGCCCAAAGAAAGGGGAAAGAAAGGGGAAAGAAAGCCCAAAGAAAGCCCAAAGAAAGCCCAAAGAAAGGGGAAAGAAAGCCCAAAGAAAGCCCAAAGAAAAGGGAAAGAATGCGCGAAGAAAGCCCAAAGAAAGGGGAAAGAAAGCCCAAAGAAAGGGGAAAGACAGCCCAAAGAAAGCCCAAAGAAGGGGGAAAGAAAGTCCAAAGAAAGGGGAAAGACAGCAAAAAGAAAGGGGGAAAGAAAGCCCAAAGAAAGGGGAAAGAAAGCCCAGAGAAATCCCAAAGAAATCCCAAAGAAAGCCCAAAGAAAGGGGAAAGAAAGCCCAAAGAAAGGAGAATGACAGCCCAAAGAAAGAGGAAAGAAAGCCCAAAGAAAGGGGAAAGAAAGCCCAAAGAAAGGGGAAAGAATGCCCAAAGAAACGGAAAGGAAGACCAAAGAAAGCCCAAAGAAAGCCCAAAGAAAGTGGAAAGAAAGGGGAAAGAAAACCCAAAGAAAGCCCAAAGAAAGCCCAAGGAAAGCCCAAAGAACGGGGAGAAAGAAAGCCCAAAGAAAGCCCAAAGAAAGCCCAAAGAAAGTGGAAAGAAAGCCCAAAGAAAGCCCAAAGAAAGGGGGCCCAAAGAAGGCCCAAAGAAATGTGAAAGAAAGCCCAAAGAAAGGGGAAAGAAAGCCCAAAGAAAGGGGAATGACAGCCCAAAGAAAGGGGAAAGAAAGCCCAAAGAAAGGGAAAGAAAGCCCAAAGAAAGGGGAAAGAAAGCCCAAAGAAAGGAGAAAAAAAGCCAAAGAATGGGGAAAGAAAGCCCAAAGAAAGCCCAAAGAAAGCCCAAAAAAAGTGGAAAGAAAGCCCAAAGAAAGCCCAAAGAAAGCCCAAGGAAAGCCCAAAGAAAGGGGAAAGAAAGCCCAAAGAAAGGGGAATGACAGCCCAAAGAAAGGGGAAAGAAAGCCCAAAGAAAGGGGAAAGAAAGCCCACAGAAAGGGTAAAGAAAGCCCAAAGAAAGGAGAAAGAAACCCCAAAGAAGGGGGAAAGAAAGCCCAAAGAAAGGGGAAAGAAAGCCCAAAGAAAGCCCAAAGAAAGGGGAAAGAAAGCCCAAAGAAAGCCCAAAGAAAGCCCAAAGAAAGCCCAAAGAAAGGGGAAAGAAAGCCCAAAGAAAGGGGAAAGAAAGCCCAAAGAAAGGGGAAAGAAAGCCCAAGGAAATGGGAAAGAAAGCCCAAAGAAAGGTGAAATAAAGCCCAAAGAAAGGGGAAAGAAAGCCCAAAGAAGGGGAAGAAAGCCCAAAGAAAGCCCAAAGAAAGGGGAAAGAAAGGGGAAAGAAAGCCCAAAGAAAGGGGAAAGAAAGGGGAATGAAAGCCAAAGAAAGCCCAAAGAAAGGGGAAAGAAAGCCCAAAGAAACCCCAAAGAAAGGGGAAAGAAAGCCCAAAGACACCCCAATGAAAGGGGAAAGAAAGGGGAAAGAAAGCCCAAAGAAAGCCCAAAGAAAGCCAAAGAAAGGGGAAAGAAAGCCCAAAGAAAGCCCAAAGAAAAGGGAAAGAAAGCGCGAAGAAAGCCCAAAGAAAGGGGAAAGAAAGCCCAAAGAAAGGGGAAAGACAGCCCAAAGAAAGCCCAAAGAAAGGGGAAAGAAAGCCCAAAGAAAGGGGAAAGACAGCAAAAAGAAAGGGGAAAGAAAGCCCAAAGAAAGGGGAAAGAAAGCCCAGAGAAATCCCAAAGAAATCCCAAAGAAAGCCCAAAGAAAGGGGAAAGAAAGCCCAAAGAAAGGGGAATGACAGCCCAAAGAAAGAGGAAAGAAAGCCCAAAGAAAGGGGAAAGAAAGCCCAAAGAAAGGGGAAAGAATGCCCAAAGAAACGGGAAAGGAA